>NW_027226063.1:0-23552 GCF_038994185.2 Dermacentor albipictus | reverse complement strand
CTTCGCCTCAGGCGTTTCAAATTTCGCACGCCGGCACCGCTCACTGGTGCCTACACGACCGTCAAATTTCGTCGCGATAGCTTACGTAGCCTCGCAGATAACGTCACCGAAACCAGCGTAAGACGCGCGCGCGAGCCCAATTCAGCATTCTAGGGGACGGAAGAGAGAGAGGGCATTGTTGACGGCGCTCCGACCTCCTCCCTCTCCCGTCGCCCCGTACGAAGGCAGCTATACGCAGGGCGCGCGCGAAACCGCTAGCTATGTAAGTGTGCGGAGAGCTTACATTTGTAATAATTCACTTTTATACTCTGTTTTCTTCACTACCCTTTCTTATCCCTTTCCCCTCACCCGTACAGCGCCGTGAAGGTGCCCTCGCACGAGAGGCAGTAACAGCGCTGTACTTATCTCTTCTTTTCCCCCTTTTAAAGCCACTCACACATACATTTGTAATAACAGTGTAAAATATCCCTTACGCACTGCTGCTTCGTGAACGTGCTAACCCATTTCCGCTCGCCAGCCACTGCTACAGCGATGCGGCACTGGCATGGCGCGGCTCTGAATTTCAGTCCGGAGCACTGCTGCCTACGTGCGGGCGGCCGCCGAGAGGGCATTCTAGCAGCCATGAAGGCACACCTCAGGACCCGCTTTTAAAAGCGCGTCGAAACAAGAGAAGACATAAAGCGTGAAAAAAACAAAAGAGGGATGAGGGCTGCCTGCTTTTAAAAGTTACGCTACACCAGAATTAAGTAAATGTGCAGCAACGACCGCCTCATCGTCCTAGGTGTGTGAAACACGCGCCGTGGTAATTAGTGCAGGCGAACGTGGCCGCTCGCGCAGAGTCGCCTCACGCGCCCCATCCCATACTTGCTTTGTGCGTGTTGTTGTGCTGAGCCCATGGCTTCCTGTGCGGCTCTGCTACAAAAGTTGTAGCACACGCGCTGTCCGACAGCGCGCGCCGCGTGTTTGTAAACAAGAAGTAGTAGTAAGTGACGTTGAACTGGTAAAAGAAGAGAAGAGTGCAGTACCGCAACAGTCTCTCGCTTAGGAGGTCACCTCAACAGTACTGCACGGGGGAGGGTAAGGCGAATAAAGGAGTGAAGAGAAACAAATACGGGAGAGGACGAGCGTAAGGCCGTGAAGAAAAGAAGCGTGAAACGGCGCCGATGGCCGCGTGGTAAGGTTCGACGACTCAAAGAAATCAATGAGAGCTGGGAAGGCTCTTTTGAGTAAACCCGCAAGACCCCTAGGAAACAGAAAGTCCTCGGGACGGGCTATGGGGAGTCCTGGGCGTCGATTAGGATTTCACGAGCTGAGATATATGCGGCGCAGTCGAGAAGTACGTGTGCGAGAGTTTCATCAACGCCAGCAGTGCAGTTCTGGCAAACGGAACTGAATGGCGAGACATCCGCTGCGCTGTGTTGAAGCAGCCAATGCGGAGTAAAATGGCCCTATCGGCGCGTGAGAGTCCCTTTTTGTGTGTGTGTTGTTGTGCTGAGCGCATGGCGTTCTGTGCGTTTCTGCTACAAATCTTTCAGCGCACGCGCTGTCACAACGAGAACGCAAACAGCGCGCGCCTGGCGTTTGCAAACGAGGAAGCGTCAAACAGAGGGAACGGACGGAATTGTCGAGATTCTCGCTACATCCCAATGCCAATGCAGACACCTTGGGTGGCTCTGAGAAGAGCCGTTGGGTGTTGGCTGCGCGGACGAGCGCTCGGTCGCCTACTTGGAGCTGGTGTACTTGGTGACGGCTTTGGTGCCCTCGGACACGGCGTGTTTGGCCAGCTCACCGGGCAACAGCAGACGCACGGCCGTCTGGATCTCCCGGCTCGTGATGGTCGAGCGCTTGTTGTAGTGAGCCAGACGGGACGACTCCGCGGCGATACGCTCGAAGATGTCGTTCACGAAGCTGTTCATGATAGACATGGCCTTGCTGGAGACTCCAGTGTCCGGGTGCACCTGCTTCAGCACCTTGTAGATATAGATGGAGAAGCTCTCCTTCCTGCGGCGCTTCTTCTTCTTCTTGTCGGTGGCGCGCACGTTCTTCTGCGCCTTGCCGGCCTTCTTCACGGCCTTACCGCTGGGCTGGGGAGGCATCGCGGCAGTGTCAGTAGCCGAACAAACGAGATCGGAATACGCGCGACCGGTCGCGTGCGCCGCGCTTTTATGGCGGGAGGTGGTGTTGACGGGACCTCGCATTGCCGCGCTCGCCATTGGTCCGCGCGGCTTCTCTCCCTCTCCCTCGTGCTCGCTCGCGCTTTCCTTTGGGACCGGCGGCGGCGAGAGCGGCGAAGGCGCTACGAGCACGGCTCAAATCGCTCACCGATCGCGACTGTGCAAGTCGTTGTTTCGTCCTCAGTCTCAGCAACAGCACCAGCATGTCCGGACGCGGCAAAGGCGGCAAGGCGAAGGGCAAGAGCAAGACGCGTTCCAGCCGCGCGGGTCTCCAGTTCCCCGTGGGCCGTATCCACCGTCTCCTGCGCAAGGGAAACTACGCCGAGCGCGTCGGAGCGGGCGCTCCCGTCTACCTCGCGGCCGTCCTCGAGTACCTGGCTGCCGAAGTGCTCGAGCTCGCTGGCAACGCGGCTCGTGACAACAAGAAGACCAGGATCATCCCCCGCCACCTGCAGCTCGCCATCCGCAACGACGAGGAGCTGAACAAGCTTGCTCTCCGGCGTGACGATCGCGCAGGGCGGCGTCTTGCCCAACATCCAAGCTGTGCTTCTCCCAAAGAAGACCGAGAAGAAGGCGTAAGCGAGCTCCAGCCGCCGGACTACAGTCGCGCTCGTCGCACAACCCAACGGTCCTTGTCAGGACCACCGAAATGCGTGTGACGGCAGGGTTTTGCTTGGCAATCCCGTTCTCTGCGCCCGTTTCCCTCTGTTTGAATTATCGCAACCGTGCCCACTCTTGAACTGACGCTGCTGCTGCTGCTAGCTAGCTGGCATGTCAGTGCACGAATGTAGATAGAAAGCGAGCTTCAGGGTGTCCGGGGGCGCACAGGCACGAGCCTCACTGCAATTCGCGTAGTGGACTGTGATATGGGCCCTTAAAAACAAACAACAAATGGGCCATATCCGCAACCAGCATGCACTTACTTATGAGCCAGGCAGGTATGCATGAGGAACGTGAACAAACGCACGCATGGCATTCCAATACACGAAAGCTTGCACGCAACATCGGCCGCGTTAATTTCGTTTTGGGGCGCGGCTTCTTCGCATGAATGCGCGAACCGTTTCGCAACGAACGCGCATTTTGTTTCTTTTTTTTATTTTCCTCTCTCTTCTTGTTCGTGCTCGAGCGCGCGCAATACTTACCATATGCATACCAAACGAGGCAACACCTCGCACCGGCAGCCCACCACAGACACACACGCACAAATATTAATAATAAAAAAACAACAACAGAACAGACAGACCGAGAGGGTACGGTTGGAGTACGTGGTCTCGCGTGCTCCCGTGGCCGAAGCAAACATGTAGGTGGTCCTGAGAAGGACCGTTTTGTGTTGCTTGCCTGACCGACCGAGGCTGCGGCGCAGACAGCGGCCGAACTTAGGCGCGCTCGCCACGGATGCGCCGGGCCAGCTGGATGTCCTTCGGCATGATGGTAACGCGCTTGGCGTGGATGGCGCACAGGTTGGTGTCCTCGAAGAGACCGACCAGGTAGGCCTCGCTGGCCTCCTGAAGGGCCATCACAGCCGAACTCTGGAATCGGAGGTCGGTCTTGAAATCCTGAGCGATTTCCCTCACCAAGCGCTGGAACGGCAGCTTGCGGATGAGAAGTTCGGTCGACTTCTGGTAGCGGCGAATTTCACGAAGGGCCACGGTCCCAGGCCTGTAGCGATGCGGTTTCTTAACCCCTCCTGTGGCAGGTGCACTCTTGCGAGCAGCCTTGGTAGCAAGCTGCTTACGCGGAGCCTTCCCACCGGTGCTCTTACGGGCGGTTTGCTTGGTCCTGGCCATGGCGAACGGAGCGAGCGTCCGAAGTCGTCGACTGCCGGAGTGAAAATGACCCCTGCGCCGCGCGCGTCGTGCTTCGCCGCACTACTCTTCTCCTCTCCAAGTCACCCGCCGATTGGCCAGCGCCAGCGCAGCCGTCTCGGGCGGTGCGCACGCCGCCGCCGTTCGCCAGGATGCTGGAGGAGGCACGTTTTCGCGCGGCCGCCCTGTTCGCGGCTAAGGAAAGCACATTCGCAGGCGGTTTAATTGAGTTTAAACACGACAGCATGCCGCGCTGTTCTCTTCCGTTTCAGCCAACACCACAATCTCGCTTATACCGCCGCGCGTCGCGAATTGCCAGTGCCGAGTGTGAGACCACACCACTGATCTCGACAGTGGTTAGCGCTCCACGCCCAACGCCATCGGAGCTGTTATCGCGATCTCCGCGCGACGGAGATGGGTGGCAGGTTTAGGGTACATTACTGCTTGTCCACTGCCTTGATTTGATCATGCTGATGCTCGTTTCACGAACTACAAGTGCGCGCCACGGTGCCTTCTCGAGGGGCAACAACGTCGTGTTTTGGCCGCACTCGGAGGCAAACCGTCTCGCATGTGCAGACATGCCAGTACCGCACTTTGCCGTCCACGCATAGAAGAACGCATGCGCCTCGCAAGATTAACGACAAACTCACGTACGGACTACCAGCACCACTTGAGAGTTGCAGGGGAAAACGATGTACTTCCGCTCTAAGAGCGAATTTGGAATACAATATTGACAGGTGTTGAACGCGCGTTAGGAGACATGGGCAACTAATTGGGGCCTCAAAACTATGGACAGGCAAGCGGTACTTCCGTGTGTATGAAGGGTCCTTAAACAATATGTCAAGGTAGCATCAACCAACGCTTCGCAGGCGCGATCCCAAGCGCGGCTTCCCCGTGCCACGCATTCGGCACACAGTTTTCGCACTTGCAAGGGACACCCATGTTTTGACAAACACTCATGAAACGCAACACTTTGCTCTATACAGTGCCTACATTTCGTCAGCTAGCTTTTTCGATTTCATTCACGCACGCAACTTCGCCACAGGATCGACGGCGTTGTTGTCATCTTATAGCGAAGCTCCAGCTCGGCAGCCGCCGGGAGAAATGTATTTCCTCGCCAACTAATGCACCGAATTTGGTGCGCCTAATTGCGTGTAAACGAAGATGTTCAAAGGCCGCGCCTGCAACAGTGCAATTTTCAACTGATGCCGAGCTCTGCCTCTTTCTTAATATTCTTTTTTTTTTATTTTCTCAGTGAGTGTGGAAAACTGTGAAATGGAAGAGAGAAAAACAGTTCCACTGTGCGCTTGAAGGCTCCGTCACACAGCGATGGAACTGGATTTGGAAATTCTGTTAATTGCACAAGGCGATATGTATAAAGGGAACACAATTTACACGCCTCGATGAGATATACCAGTCATGTGTGAGTATGGCTTTTACAATACCTTCGTAGACGTTACAGGCGTTTTCGGTGGGATAAAAATTTTTAGACAAAACTTCCGTGAGTAGTTGTGTGCAGCTCACACGATCGCGGTACCGCTTTGTATTGTTGAGATATGAAACTTTGTACCTCTTAACCTGCCAGTACTCGAGCATTATGGAAGGAAAAAAAAAAGAAAAAAGGAACGTCACAGCACCACCAGACATTTTCTTCTCACATGCAACAAGAACCTTGTTTACATGGCTGCAGTAGTTCTCTCATGACAACCCGTTGTTGTCATGAGAGGCGTACACATCACTGTGTACGCCTTGCTTGGTCCTCGGCTATGCCCTTTGCACGCACATGCCAGTGACTTCGCAGTAGTAATCCAAACATAGACAAGCGAAAAGAAATAAACCAATGGTGCCACGCTTCTTCAAAGCAAGGGGCCCGTACATTTTCTCTGACTGTTCCTTCCCCATTTGTTGACTTGTTTGGCCATCACCTCACGTTGCTATTTCCCGGCGGCTTCGTGGGACAAATGTAAAATAATAGGCGCGAGCTTGGCTTTCATTAAGCGCAACACGAATGCGAAATCCGTGCAATGACGACGGCCGGCGTGTGTCAGTTTCTCTTACCTTCGCGTGCCAATACATGTGCCACGAGTGAGGGAGCCGGTTCGAATTCGGAATCTTTCTGTACAGCAGCTTGCACATACACGAAATTCCAGGGATGCAGCGGCAAGAGGTAGTCTTGTGCACTTTGGCGCGTCCATGCCATTACGCAACCGCCTTACAGCGCGTAATACGCCGGACATAAGCTGCCACAAGGACAAATGTTCGTATGTAGGACAGGCGGCTCCCTCTGGCGGCGAAGAGTTCGACAAATACGTGATGCACCGCTCAAATCGCCCATCCCTCTCTCTCTTTTTCCCCAGCTCGCGCGGCGTGTGGCATGCACGGATACGTCGCTCGAAAAAGTTTTGTTTTCTTTAAATACAGCGCATGTCCAGCGCCCGCTTCCTGACCGATCTAAGTATATGGCGCGAACAAGGGTCGCCCAGCATCACCTACACGCACGCATGACGAAAGAGCCAGTCGTATAGAAATAACGAGAGAAAGTGAGTCTGCACTGTGCAAGCATATTTCTGTCTCAGTAAGCACACTTCGCCGCTCTGCTCCTCTATTTTATTTTCCGCTTGTTCTGGTCAACTAAGGAGTGCATTGGCTTGCAAGAAGAGCCACGTAGGCATCGAACCAACTGCTTATCACCTATAGCGCGCTAATAAGAAATCCCACTGTGACCCTGTACACAAGTATCACAAACAACAGCATCAATGAAAACAGCACGCGCCTCGGTGTCCACCGCGCGCACCCTCGTCCGTTTGAATACAACGCAGTGAGCTCGGTTCTAGCGAAAGTTAACTAGCTAATCTCACCTTAGCATTCATTTGCGTCGCTCAAAAGAGTTACACAATTGTGAATCGCACGGTGGTGGCTTGCAACAACCGCAGGCTAGACGAGGGACACGACGGGCGCTCAGCTCGTAGGGCAAGAGGACTGGCTCGTTATTCTTTCTCCGACGCACACACGCAAACCAACGAAGCCATGCGAATTGAGCTAAGACACAGTAGGCTCAATCATTTAACGCTTGCACTGGAAAGAACAAATAAACGCTGCCTGTAGAAAACTCGCTTTCAGCTGTTACACACTGGCCCGTGCCCGGCAATATTTTCCCTCGTGCTTTGCTTTGTTGCGTACCCACATGAGCTATCTTTGTCAAATATAAAACTTACCTAACTGAAATGCGCCCGCTGCCGCGCGGCTCGTACTCTTCTCCAAGGGAGTAGAGGAAGCGAGCCACTTCAAAGCGACAAAATGCGCATCGACGAGCTTATGATTACCTCTTGCTTTTAATCATCATTCCACTCTGGTTGCCTCTACCAGGGTCCAACCAAAGGCGACAACTGAGCTGCACGAACGACCGCCACGTCGCAACTCGGACAGACTGACGGCGACTGAAATGGGAGCAACACAGCACACAGTGGCGAGCGCAAATGCAATCGAGCAAAGCTCGCCTTGCGAGGGCGAAAAGCAATGCTACCACGCCTTGCAAATACATGCGGTTGCGCTCGCTCACCTGACCCAAGTTCACCGCGCGTCTCGTGCGGCCGAATGCGAGATAATGGCATGCAAAAGAGGGCTAACGGAGCAGGAGATCGCAAATCCTGCGCGTCACTGCCGAAGCACCAGGTGGGTAGCCCTGAAGAGGGCTGTTGGGTTCTTCAGAGGAGCTGATGCGCTGCTTGCAGACGACGGCGCGCACGCGTGCTGCTTAGCCTCCGAAACCGTAGAGGGTGCGGCCCTGACGCTTGAGGGCATACACCACGTCCATGGCGGTCACGGTCTTGCGCTTGGCGTGCTCAGTGTAGGTGACGGCGTCCCGGATCACGTTCTCGAGGAACACCTTGAGCACACCGCGTGTCTCCTCGTAGATCAGGCCAGAGATACGCTTGACACCACCACGGCGAGCGAGGCGACGGATGGCAGGCTTGGTGATGCCTTGGATGTTGTCACGCAACACCTTACGATGACGCTTCGCGCCACCCTTGCCGAGCCCCTTGCCGCCCTTGCCACGTCCAGACATCTCGGCTGTTGCTGCTGCTTCGAAGCGAGTCAGGAGAGCGAATGCCGAGTCCCTGCGCCGCGACCGAGCGAGGAAGCCGCGCCGCAAAAAAGAGGGCGAGGAGGCGAAACGCGCGCCGATTGGCTCACGGGCAGCGCGGCCTCTCTTCGCGAGTGAGTCGCGGGTGGCTGCACTGAGCCCTTCTTAGGCCACGCACTGAGTTCGAGACAAGTGGCTTCGTAACACAATCGCGGAGCTTACTTTTTTTTTTTTTTTTTCTCATGTTGTTTCTCTTTGGCACCTCTGACTGCTGATGTTCAACCCGCCTCACTTCTTCTTTTGCTCGACGCGCCAAGAGAAAAAAAATAAATAAATAAATGAACGTGTCAACAACGTTATTGTCCTATGCTGCACGCACTCACTGCTCGTGTCGCGCCCCAGGAACAAGTTTATTGTGTTCTCGTAATTATGATTACTCGTTCTGTTCACCGGTAGCTCGGATACGCTTGCAAGTGCACTCTGGTCATTGCCGCAAAGCACACCGTGCGCACAACTTCAAACTCAGCCACGCCAACATCGTTCCCTTGATCACTAGTCGCAAAACAGGGCGCGTTCATGCTCTCTGTCGCCTCAGGCGTTTCAAATTTCGCACGCCGGCACCGCTCACTGGTGCCTACACGACCGTCAAATTTCGTCGCGATAGCTTACGTAGCCTCGCAGATAACGTCACCGAAACCAGCGTAAGACGCGCGCGCGAGCCCAATTCAGCATTCTAGGGGACGGAAGAGAGAGAGGGCATTGTTGACGGCGCTCCGACCTCCTCCCTCTCCCGTCGCCCCGTACGAAGGCAGCTATACGCAGGGCGCGCGCGAAACCGCTAGCTATGTAAGTGTGCGGAGAGCTTACATTTGTAATAATTCACTTTTATACTCTGTTTTCTTCACTACCCTTTCTTATCCCTTTCCCCTCACCCGTACAGCGCCGTGAAGGTGCCCTCGCACGAGAGGCAGTAACAGCGCTGTACTTATCTCTTCCTTTTCCCCCTTTTAAAGCCACTCACACATACATTTGTAATAACAGTGTAAAATATCCCTTACGCACTGCTGCTTCGTGAACGTGCTAACCCATTTCCGCTCGCCAGCCACTGCTACAGCGATGCGGCACTGGCATGGCGCGGCTCTGAATTTCAGTCCGGAGCACTGCTGCCTACGTGCGGGCGGCCGCCGAGAGGGCATTCTAGCAGCCATGAAGGCACACCTCAGGACCCGCTTTTAAAAGCGCGTCGAAACAAGAGAAGACATAAAGCGTGAAAAAAACAAAAGAGGATGAGGGCTGCCTGCTTTTAAAAGTTACGCTACACCAGAATTAAGTAAATGTGCAGCAACGACCGCCTCATCGTCCTAGGTGTGTGAAACACGCGCCGTGGTAATTAGTGCAGGCGAACGTGGCCGCTCGCGCAGAGTCGCCTCACGCGCCCCATCCCATACTTGCTTTGTGCGTGTTGTTGTGCTGAGCCCATGGCTTCCTGTGCGGCTCTGCTACAAAAGTTGTAGCACACGCGCTGTCCGACAGCGCGCGCCGCGTGTTTGTAAACAAGAAGTAGTAGTAAGTGACGTTGAACTGGTAAAAGAAGAGAAGAGTGCAGTACCGCAACAGTCTCTCGCTTAGGAGGTCACCTCAACAGTACTGCACGGGGGAGGGTAAGGCGAATAAAGGAGTGAAGAGAAACAAATACGGGAGAGGACGAGCGTAAGGCCGTGAAGAAAAGAAGCGTGAAACGGCGCCGATGGCCGCGTGGTAAGGTTCGACGACTCAAAGAAATCAATGAGAGCTGGGAAGGCTCTTTTGAGTAAACCCGCAAGACCCCTAGGAAACAGAAAGTCCTCGGGACGGGCTATGGGGAGTCCTGGGCGTCGATTAGGATTTCACGAGCTGAGATATATGCGGCGCAGTCGAGAAGTACGTGTGCGAGAGTTTCATCAACGCCAGCAGTGCAGTTCTGGCAAACGGAACTGAATGGCGAGACATCCGCTGCGCTGTGTTGAAGCAGCCAATGCGGAGTAAAATGGCCCTATCGGCGCGTGAGAGTCCCTTTTTGTGTGTGTGTTGTTGTGCTGAGCGCATGGCGTTCTGTGCGTTTTCTGCTACAAATCTTTCAGCGCACGCGCTGTCACAACGAGAACGCAAACAGCGCGCGCCTGGCGTTTGCAAACGAGGAAGCGTCAAACAGAGGGAACGGACGGAATTGTCGAGATTCTCGCTACATCCCAATGCCAATGCAGACACCTTGGGTGGCTCTGAGAAGAGCCGTTGGGTGTTGGCTGCGCGGACGAGCGCTCGGTCGCCTACTTGGAGCTGGTGTACTTGGTGACGGCTTTGGTGCCCTCGGACACGGCGTGTTTGGCCAGCTCACCGGGCAACAGCAGACGCACGGCCGTCTGGATCTCCCGGCTCGTGATGGTCGAGCGCTTGTTGTAGTGAGCCAGACGGGACGACTCCGCGGCGATACGCTCGAAGATGTCGTTCACGAAGCTGTTCATGATAGACATGGCCTTGCTGGAGACTCCAGTGTCCGGGTGCACCTGCTTCAGCACCTTGTAGATATAGATGGAGAAGCTCTCCTTCCTGCGGCGCTTCTTCTTCTTCTTGTCGGTGGCGCGCACGTTCTTCTGCGCCTTGCCGGCCTTCTTCACGGCCTTACCGCTGGCTGGGGAGGCATCGCGGCAGTGTCAGTAGCCGAACAAACGAGATCGGAATACGCGCGACCGGTCGCGTGCGCCGCGCTTTTATGGCGGGAGGGTGGTGTTGACGGGACCTCGCATTGCCGCGCTCGCCATTGGTCCGCGCGGCTTCTCTCCCTCTCCCTCGTGCTCGCTCGCGCTTTCCTTTGGGACCGGCGGCGGCGAGAGCGGCGAAGGCGCTACGAGCACGGCTCAAATCGCTCACCGATCGCGACTGTGCAAGTCGTTGTTTCGTCCTCAGTCTCAGCAACAGCACCAGCATGTCCGGACGCGGCAAAGGCGGCAAGGCGAAGGGCAAGAGCAAGACGCGTTCCAGCCGCGCGGGTCTCCAGTTCCCCGTGGGCCGTATCCACCGTCTCCTGCGCAAGGGAAACTACGCCGAGCGCGTCGGAGCGGGCGCTCCCGTCTACCTCGCGGCCGTCCTCGAGTACCTGGCTGCCGAAGTGCTCGAGCTCGCTGGCAACGCGGCTCGTGACAACAAGAAGACCAGGATCATCCCCCGCCACCTGCAGCTCGCCATCCGCAACGACGAGGAGCTGAACAAGCTGCTCTCCGGCGTGACGATCGCGCAGGCGGCGTCTTGCCCAACATCCAAGCTGTGCTTCTCCCAAAGAAGACCGAGAAGAAGGCGTAAGCGAGCTCCCAGCCGCCGGACTACAGTCGCGCTCGTCGCACAACCCAACGGTCCTTGTCAGGACCACCGAAATGCGTGTGACGGCAGGGTTTTGCTTGGCAATCCCGTTCTCTGCGCCCGTTTCCCTCTGTTTGAATTATCGCAACCGTGCCCACTCTTGAACTGACGCTGCTGCTGCTGCTAGCTAGCTGGCATGTCAGTGCACGAATGTAGATAGAAAGCGAGCTTCAGGGTGTCCGGGGGCGCACAGGCACGAGCCTCACTGCAATTCGCGTAGTGGACTGTGATATGGGCCCTTAAAAACAAACAACAAATGGGCCATATCCGCAACCAGCATGCACTTACTTATGAGCCAGGCAGGTATGCATGAGGAACGTGAACAAACGCACGCATGGCATTCCAATACACGAAAGCTTGCACGCAACATCGGCCGCGTTAATTTCGTTTTGGGGCGCGGCTTCTTCGCATGAATGCGCGAACCGTTTCGCAACGAACGCGCATTTTGTTTCTTTTTTTTATTTTCCTCTCTCTTCTTGTTCGTGCTCGAGCGCGCGCAATACTTACCATATGCATACCAAACGAGGCAACACCTCGCACCGGCAGCCCACCACAGACACACACGCACAAATATTAATAATAAAAAAACAACACAGAACAGACAGACCGAGAGGGTACGGTTGGAGTACGTGGTCTCGCGTGCTCCCGTGGCCGAAGCAAACATGTAGGTGGTCCTGAGAAGGACCGTTTTGTGTTGCTTGCCTGACCGACCGAGGCTGCGGCGCAGACAGCGGCCGAACTTAGGCGCGCTCGCCACGGATGCGCCGGGCCAGCTGGATGTCCTTCGGCATGATGGTAACGCGCTTGGCGTGGATGGCGCACAGGTTGGTGTCCTCGAAGAGACCGACCAGGTAGGCCTCGCTGGCCTCCTGAAGGGCCATCACACAGCCGAACTCTGGAATCGGAGGTCGGTCTTGAAATCCTGAGCGATTTCCCTCACCAAGCGCTGGAACGGCAGCTTGCGGATGAGAAGTTCGGTCGACTTCTGGTAGCGGCGAATTTCACGAAGGGCCACGGTCCCAGGCCTGTAGCGATGCGGTTTCTTAACCCCTCCTGTGGCAGGTGCACTCTTGCGAGCAGCCTTGGTAGCAAGCTGCTTACGCGGAGCCTTCCACCGGTGCTCTTACGGGCGGTTTGCTTGGTCCTGGCCATGGCGAACGGAGCGAGCGTCCGAAGTCGTCGACTGCCGGAGTGAAAATGACCCCTGCGCCGCGCGCGTCGTGCTTCGCCGCACGTACTCTTCTCCTCTCCAAGTCACCCGCCGATTGGCCAGCGCCAGCGCAGCCGTCTCGGGCGGTGCGCACGCCGCCGCCGTTCGCCAGGATGCTGGAGGAGGCACGTTTTCGCGCGGCCGCCCTGTTCGCGGCTAAGGAAAGCACATTCGCAGGCGGTTTAATTGAGTTTAAACACGACAGCATGCCGCGCTGTTCTCTTCCGTTTCAGCCAACACCACAATCTCGCTTATACCGCCGCGCGTCGCGAATTGCCAGTGCCGAGTGTGAGACCACACCACTGATCTCGACAGTGGTTAGCGCTCCACGCCCAACGCCATCGGAGCTGTTATCGCGATCTCCGCGCGACGGAGATGGGTGGCAGGTTTAGGGTACATTACTGCTTGTCCACTGCCTTGATTTGATCATGCTGATGCTCGTTTCACGAACTACAAGTGCGCGCCACGGTGCCTTCTCGAGGGGCAACAACGTCGTGTTTTGGCCGCACTCGGAGGCAAACCGTCTCGCATGTGCAGACATGCCAGTACCGCACTTTGCCGTCCACGCATAGAAGAACGCATGCGCCTCGCAAGATTAACGACAAACTCACGTACGGACTACCAGCACCACTTGAGAGTTGCAGGGAAAACGATGTACTTCCGCTCTAAGAGCGAATTTGGAATACAATATTGACAGGTGTTGAACGCGCGTTAGGAGACATGGGCAACTAATTGGGGCCTCAAAACTATGGACAGGCAAGCGGTACTTCCGTGTGTATGAAGGGTCCTTAAACAATATGTCAAGGTAGCATCAACAACGCTTCGCAGGCGCGATCCCAAGCGCGGCTTCCCCGTGCCACGCATTCGGCACACAGTTTTCGCACTTGCAAGGGACACCCATGTTTTGACAAACACTCATGAAACGCAACACTTTGCTCTATACAGTGCCTACATTTCGTCAGCTAGCTTTTTCGATTTCATTCACGCACGCAACTTCGCCACAGGATCGACGGCGTTGTTGTCATCTTATAGCGAAGCTCCAGCTCGGCAGCCGCCGGGAGAAATGTATTTCCTCGCCAACTAATGCACCGAATTTGGTGCGCCTAATTGCGTGTAAACGAAGATGTTCAAAGGCCGCGCCTGCAACAGTGCAATTTTCAACTGATGCCGAGCTCTGCCTCTTTCTTAATATTCTTTTTTTTTTATTTTCCAGTGAGTGTGGAAAACTGTGAAATGGAAGAGAGAAAAAACAGTTTCCACTGTGCGCTTGAAGGCTCCGTCACACAGCGATGGAACTGGATTTGGAAATTCTGTTAATTGCACAAGGCGATATGTATAAAGGAACACAATTTACACGCCTCGATGAGATATACCAGTCATGTGTGAGTATGGCTTTTACAATACCTTCGTAGACGTTACAGGCGTTTTCGGTGGGATAAAAATTTTTAGACAAAACTTCCGTGAGTAGTTGTGTGCAGCTCACACGATCGCGGTACCGCTTTGTATTGTTGAGATATGAAACTTTGTACCTCTTAACCTGCCAGTACTCGAGCATTATGGAAGGAAAAAAAAAAGAAAAAAGGAACGTCACAGCACCACCAGACATTTCTTTCTCACATGCAACAAGAACCTTGTTTACATGGCTGCAGTAGTTCTCTCATGACAACCCGTTGTTGTCATGAGAGGCGTACACATCACTGTGTACGCCTTGCTTGGTCCTCGGCTATGCCCTTTGCACGCACATGCCAGTGACTTCGCAGTAGTAATCCAAACATAGACAAGCGAAAAGAAATAAACCAATGGTGCCACGCTTCTTCAAAGCAGGGGCCCGTACATTTTCTCTGACTGTTCCTTCCCCATTTGTTGACTTGTTTGGCCATCACCTCACGTTGCTATTTCCCGGCGGCTTCGTGGGACAAATGTAAAATAATAGGCGCGAGCTTGGCTTTCATTAAGCGCAACACGAATGCGAAATCCGTGCAATGACGACGGCCGGCGTGTGTCAGTTTCTCTTACCTTCGCGTGCCAATACATGTGCCACGAGTGAGGGAGCCGGTTCGAATTCGGATCTTTCTGTACAGCAGCTTGCACATACTTGCACATACACGAAATTCCAGGGATGCAGCGGCAAGAGGTAGTCTTGTGCACTTTGGCGCGTCCATGCCATTACGCAACCGCCTTACAGCGCGTAATACGCCGGACATAAGCTGCCACAAGGACAAATGTTCGTATGTAGGACAGGCGGCTCCCTCTGGCGGCGAAGAGTTCGACAAATACGTGATGCACCGCTCAAATCGCCCATCCCTCTCTCTCTTTTTCCCCAGCTCGCGCGGCGTGTGGCATGCACGGATACGTCGCTCGAAAAAGTTTTGTTTTCTTTAAATACAGCGCATGTCCAGCGCCCGCTTCCTGACCGATCTAAGTATAGGCGCGAACAAGGGTCGCCCAGCATCACCTACACGCACGCATGACGAAAGAGCCAGTCGTATAGAAATAACGAGAGAAAGTGAGTCTGCACTGTGCAAGCATATTTCTGTCTCAGTAAGCACACTTCGCCGCTCTGCTCCTCTATTTTATTTTCCGCTTGTTCTGGTCAACTAAGGAGTGCATTGGCTTGCAAGAAGAGCCACGTAGGCATCGAACCAACTGCTTATCACCTATAGCGCGCTAATAAGAAATCCCACTGTGACCCTGTACACAAGTATCACAAACAACAGCATCAATGAAAACAGCACGCGCCTCGGTGTCCACCGCGCGCACCCTCGTCCGTTTGAATACAACGCAGTGAGCTCGGTTCTAGCGAAAGTTAACTAGCTAATCTCACCTTAGCATTCATTTGCGTCGCTCAAAAGAGTTACACAATTGTGAATCGCACGGTGGTGGCTTGCAACAACCGCAGGCTAGACGAGGGACACGACGGGCGCTCAGCTCGTAGGGCAAGAGGACTGGCTCGTTATTCTTTCTCCGACGCACACACGCAAACCAACGAAGCCATGCGAATTGAGCTAAGACACAGTAGGCTCAATCATTTAACGCTTGCACTGGAAAGAACAAATAAACGCTGCCTGTAGAAAACTCGCTTTCAGCTGTTACACACTGGCCCGTGCCCGGCAATATTTTCCTCGTGCTTTGCTTTGTTGCGTACCCACATGAGCTATCTTTGTCAAATATAAAACTTACCTAACTGAAATGCGCCCGCTGCCGCGCGGCTCGTACTCTTCTCCAAGGGAGTAGAGGAAGCGAGCCACTTCAAAGCGACAAAATGCGCATCGACGAGCTTATGATTACCTCTTGCTTTTAATCATCATTCCACTCTGGTTGCCTCTACCAGGGTCCAACCAAAGGCGACAACTGAGCTGCACGAACGACCGCCACGTCGCAACTCGGACAGACTGACGGCGACTGAAATGGGAGCAACACAGCACACAGTGGCGAGCGCAAATGCAATCGAGCAAAGCTCGCCTTGCGAGGGCGAAAAGCAATGCTACCACGCCTTGCAAATACATGCGGTTGCGCTCGCTCACCTGACCCAAGTTCACCGCGCGTCTCGTGCGGCCGAATGCGAGATAATGGCAGGCAAAAGAGGGCTAACGGAGCAGGAGATCGCAAATCCTGCGCGTCACTGCCGAAGCACCAGGTGGGTAGCCCTGAAGAGGGCTGTTGGGTTCTTCAGAGGAGCTGATGCGCTGCTTGCAGACGACGGCGCGCACGCGTGCTGCTTAGCCTCCGAAACCGTAGAGGGTGCGGCCCTGACGCTTGAGGGCATACACCACGTCCATGGCGGTCACGGTCTTGCGCTTGGCGTGCTCAGTGTAGGTGACGGCGTCCCGGATCACGTTCTCGAGGAACACCTTGAGCACACCGCGTGTCTCCTCGTAGATCAGGCCAGAGATACGCTTGACACCACCACGGCGAGCGAGGCGACGGATGGCAGGCTTGGTGATGCCTTGGATGTTGTCACGCAACACCTTACGATGACGCTTCGCGCCACCCTTGCCGAGCCCCTTGCCGCCCTTGCCACGTCCAGACATCTCGGCTGTTGCTGCTGCTTCGAAGCGAGTCAGGAGAGCGAATGCCGAGTCCCTGCGCCGCGACCGAGCGAGGAAGCCGCGCCGCAAAAAAGAGGGCGAGGAGGCGAAACGCGCGCCGATTGGCTCACGGGCAGCGCGGCCTCTCTTCGCGAGTGAGTCGCGGGTGGCTGCACTGAGCCCTTCTTAGGCCACGCACTGAGTTCGAGACAAGTGGCTTCGTAACACAATCGCGGAGCTTACTTTTTTTTTTTTTTTTTCTCATGTTGTTTCTCTTTGGCACCTCTGACTGCTGATGTTCAACCCGCCTCACTTCTTCTTTTGCTCGACGCGCCAAGAGAAAAAAAATAAATAAATAAATGAACGTGTCAACAACGTTATTGTCCTATGCTGCACGCACTCACTGCTCGTGTCGCGCCCCAGGAACAAGTTTATTGTGTTCTCGTAATTATGATTACTCGTTCTGTTCACCGGTAGCTCGGATACGCTTGCAAGTGCACTCTGGTCATTGCCGCAAAGCACACCGTGCGCACAACTTCAAACTCAGCCACGCCAACATCGTTCCCTTGATCACTAGTCGCAAAACAGGGCGCGTTCATGCTCTCTTCGCCTCAGGCGTTTCAAATTTCGCACGCCGGCACCGCTCACTGGTGCCTACACGACCGTCAAATTTCGTCGCGATAGCTTACGTAGCCTCGCAGATAACGTCACCGAAACCAGCGTAAGACGCGCGCGCGAGCCCAATTCAGCATTCTAGGGGACGGAAGAGAGAGAGGGCATTGTTGACGGCGCTCCGACCTCCTCCCTCTCCCGTCGCCCCGTACGAAGGCAGCTATACGCAGGGCGCGCGCGAAACCGCTAGCTATGTAAGTGTGCGGAGAGCTTACATTTGTAATAATTCACTTTTATACTCTGTTTTCTTCACTACCCTTTCTTATCCCTTTCCCCTCACCCGTACAGCGCCGTGAAGGTGCCCTCGCACGAGAGGCAGTAACAGCGCTGTACTTATCTCTTCCTTTTCCCCCTTTTAAAGCCACTCACACATACATTTGTAATAACAGTGTAAAATATCCCTTACGCACTGCTGCTTCGTGAACGTGCTAACCCATTTCCGCTCGCCAGCCACTGCTACAGCGATGCGGCACTGGCATGGCGCGGCTCTGAATTTCAGTCCGGAGCACTGCTGCCTACGTGCGGGCGGCCGCCGAGAGGGCATTCTAGCAGCCATGAAGGCACACCTCAGGACCCGCTTTTAAAAGCGCGTCGAAACAAGAGAAGACATAAAGCGTGAAAAAAACAAAAGAGGGATGAGGGCTGCCTGCTTTTAAAAGTTACGCTACACCAGAATTAAGTAAATGTGCAGCAACGACCGCCTCATCGTCCTAGGTGTGTGAAACACGCGCCGTGGTAATTAGTGCAGGCGAACGTGGCCGCTCGCGCAGAGTCGCCTCACGCGCCCCATCCCATACTTGCTTTGTGCGTGTTGTTGTGCTGAGCCCATGGCTTCCTGTGCGGCTCTGCTACAAAAGTTGTAGCACACGCGCTGTCCGACAGCGCGCGCCGCGTGTTTGTAAACAAGAAGTAGTAGTAAGTGACGTTGAACTGGTAAAAGAAGAGAAGAGTGCAGTACCGCAACAGTCTCTCGCTTAGGAGGTCACCTCAACAGTACTGCACGGGGGAGGGTAAGGCGAATAAAGGAGTGAAGAGAAACAAATACGGGAGAGGACGAGCGTAAGGCCGTGAAGAAAAGAAGCGTGAAACGGCGCCGATGGCCGCGTGGTAAGGTTCGACGACTCAAAGAAATCAATGAGAGCTGGGAAGGCTCTTTTGAGTAAACCCGCAAGACCCCTAGGAAACAGAAAGTCCTCGGGACGGGCTATGGGGAGTCCTGGGCGTCGATTAGGATTTCACGAGCTGAGATATATGCGGCGCAGTCGAGAAGTACGTGTGCGAGAGTTTCATCAACGCCAGCAGTGCAGTTCTGGCAAACGGAACTGAATGGCGAGACATCCGCTGCGCTGTGTTGAAGCAGCCAATGCGGAGTAAAATGGCCCTATCGGCGCGTGAGAGTCCCTTTTTGTGTGTGTGTTGTTGTGCTGAGCGCATGGCGTTCTGTGCGTTTCTGCTACAAATCTTTCAGCGCACGCGCTGTCACAACGAGAACGCAAACAGCGCGCGCCTGGCGTTTGCAAACGAGGAAGCGTCAAACAGAGGGAACGGACGGAATTGTCGAGATTCTCGCTACATCCCAATGCCAATGCAGACACCTTGGGTGGCTCTGAGAAGAGCCGTTGGGTGTTGGCTGCGCGGACGAGCGCTCGGTCGCCTACTTGGAGCTGGTGTACTTGGTGACGGCTTTGGTGCCCTCGGACACGGCGTGTTTGGCCAGCTCACCGGGCAACAGCAGACGCACGGCCGTCTGGATCTCCCGGCTCGTGATGGTCGAGCGCTTGTTGTAGTGAGCCAGACGGGACGACTCCGCGGCGATACGCTCGAAGATGTCGTTCACGAAGCTGTTCATGATAGACATGGCCTTGCTGGAGACTCCAGTGTCCGGGTGCACCTGCTTCAGCACCTTGTAGATATAGATGGAGAAGCTCTCCTTCCTGCGGCGCTTCTTCTTCTTCTTGTCGGTGGCGCGCACGTTCTTCTGCGCCTTGCCGGCCTTCTTCACGGCCTTACCGCTGGGCTGGGGAGGCATCGCGGCAGTGTCAGTAGCCGAACAAACGAGATCGGAATACGCGCGACCGGTCGCGTGCGCCGCGCTTTTATGGCGGGAGGGTGGTGTTGACGGGACCTCGCATTGCCGCGCTCGCCATTGGTCCGCGCGGCTTCTCTCCCTCTCCCTCGTGCTCGCTCGCGCTTTCCTTTGGGACCGGCGGCGGCGAGAGCGGCGAAGGCGCTACGAGCACGGCTCAAATCGCTCACCGATCGCGACTGTGCAAGTCGTTGTTTCGTCCTCAGTCTCAGCAACAGCACCAGCATGTCCGGACGCGGCAAAGGCGGCAAGGCGAAGGGCAAGAGCAAGACGCGTTCCAGCCGCGCGGGTCTCCAGTTCCCCGTGGGCCGTATCCACCGTCTCCTGCGCAAGGGAAACTACGCCGAGCGCGTCGGAGCGGGCGCTCCCGTCTACCTCGCGGCCGTCCTCGAGTACCTGGCTGCCGAAGTGCTCGAGCTCGCTGGCAACGCGGCTCGTGACAACAAGAAGACCAGGATCATCCCCCGCCACCTGCAGCTCGCCATCCGCAACGACGAGGAGCTGAACAAGCTGCTCTCCGGCGTGACGATCGCGCAGGGCGGCGTCTTGCCCAACATCCAAGCTGTGCTTCTCCCAAAGAAGACCGAGAAGAAGGCGTAAGCGAGCTCCCAGCCGCCGGACTACAGTCGCGCTCGTCGCACAACCCAACGGTCCTTGTCAGGACCACCGAAATGCGTGTGACGGCAGGGTTTTGCTTGGCAATCCCGTTCTCTGCGCCCGTTTCCCTCTGTTTGAATTATCGCAACCGTGCCCACTCTTGAACTGACGCTGCTGCTGCTGCTAGCTAGCTGGCATGTCAGTGCACGAATGTAGATAGAAAGCGAGCTTCAGGGTGTCCGGGGGCGCACAGGCACGAGCCTCACTGCAATTCGCGTAGTGGACTGTGATATGGGCCCTTAAAAACAAACAACAAATGGGCCATATCCGCAACCAGCATGCACTTACTTATGAGCCAGGCAGGTATGCATGAGGAACGTGAACAAACGCACGCATGGCATTCCAATACACGAAAGCTTGCACGCAACATCGGCCGCGTTAATTTCGTTTTGGGGCGCGGCTTCTTCGCATGAATGCGCGAACCGTTTCGCAACGAACGCGCATTTTGTTTCTTTTTTTTATTTTCCTCTCTCTTCTTGTTCGTGCTCGAGCGCGCGCAATACTTACCATATGCATACCAAACGAGGCAACACCTCGCACCGGCAGCCCACCACAGACACACACGCACAAATATTAATAATAAAAAAACACACAACAGAACAGACAGACCGAGAGGGTACGGTTGGAGTACGTGGTCTCGCGTGCTCCCGTGGCCGAAGCAAACATGTAGGTGGTCCTGAGAAGGACCGTTTTGTGTTGCTTGCCTGACCGACCGAGGCTGCGGCGCAGACAGCGGCCGAACTTAGGCGCGCTCGCCACGGATGCGCCGGGCCAGCTGGATGTCCTTCGGCATGATGGTAACGCGCTTGGCGTGGATGGCGCACAGGTTGGTGTCCTCGAAGAGACCGACCAGGTAGGCCTCGCTGGCCTCCTGAAGGGCCATCACAGCCGAACTCTGGAATCGGAGGTCGGTCTTGAAATCCTGAGCGATTTCCCTCACCAAGCGCTGGAACGGCAGCTTGCGGATGAGAAGTTCGGTCGACTTCTGGTAGCGGCGAATTTCACGAAGGGCCACGGTCCCAGGCCTGTAGCGATGCGGTTTCTTAACCCCTCCTGTGGCAGGTGCACTCTTGCGAGCAGCCTTGGTAGCAAGCTGCTTACGCGGAGCCTTCCCACCGGTGCTCTTACGGGCGGTTTGCTTGGTCCTGGCCATGGCGAACGGAGCGAGCGTCCGAAGTCGTCGACTGCCGGAGTGAAAATGACCCCTGCGCCGCGCGCGTCGTGCTTCGCCGCACTACTCTTCTCCTCTCCAAGTCACCCGCCGATTGGCCAGCGCCAGCGCAGCCGTCTCGGGCGGTGCGCACGCCGCCGCCGTTCGCCAGGATGCTGGAGGAGGCACGTTTTCGCGCGGCCGCCCTGTTCGCGGCTAAGGAAAGCACATTCGCAGGCGGTTTAATTGAGTTTAAACACGACAGCATGCCGCGCTGTTCTCTTCCGTTTCAGCCAACACCACAATCTCGCTTATACCGCCGCGCGTCGCGAATTGCCAGTGCCGAGTGTGAGACCACACCACTGATCTCGACAGTGGTTAGCGCTCCACGCCCAACGCCATCGGAGCTGTTATCGCGATCTCCGCGCGACGGAGATGGGTGGCAGGTTTAGGGTACATTACTGCTTGTCCACTGCCTTGATTTGATCATGCTGATGCTCGTTTCACGAACTACAAGTGCGCGCCACGGTGCCTTCTCGAGGGGCAACAACGTCGTGTTTTGGCCGCACTCGGAGGCAAACCGTCTCGCATGTGCAGACATGCCAGTACCGCACTTTGCCGTCCACGCATAGAAGAACGCATGCGCCTCGCAAGATTAACGACAAACTCACGTACGGACTACCAGCACCACTTGAGAGTTGCAGGGAAAACGATGTACTTCCGCTCTAAGAGCGAATTTGGAATACAATATTGACAGGTGTTGAACGCGCGTTAGGAGACATGGGCAACTAATTGGGGCCTCAAAACTATGGACAGGCAAGCGGTACTTCCGTGTGTATGAAGGGTCCTTAAACAATATGTCAAGGTAGCATCAACCAACGCTTCGCAGGCGCGATCCCAAGCGCGGCTTCCCCGTGCCACGCATTCGGCACACAGTTTTCGCACTTGCAAGGGACACCCATGTTTTGACAAACACTCATGAAACGCAACACTTTGCTCTATACAGTGCCTACATTTCGTCAGCTAGCTTTTTCGATTTCATTCACGCACGCAACTTCGCCACAGGATCGACGGCGTTGTTGTCATCTTATAGCGAAGCTCCAGCTCGGCAGCCGCCGGGAGAAATGTATTTCCTCGCCAACTAATGCACCGAATTTGGTGCGCCTAATTGCGTGTAAACGAAGATGTTCAAAGGCCGCGCCTGCAACAGTGCAATTTTCAACTGATGCCGAGCTCTGCCTCTTTCTTAATATTCTTTTTTTTTTATTTTCCCAGTGAGTGTGGAAAACTGTGAAATGGAAGAGAGAAAAAACAGTTCCACTGTGCGCTTGAAGGCTCCGTCACACAGCGATGGAACTGGATTTGGAAATTCTGTTAATTGCACAAGGCGATATGTATAAAGGGAACACAATTTACACGCCTCGATGAGATATACCAGTCATGTGTGAGTATGGCTTTTACAATACCTTCGTAGACGTTACAGGCGTTTTCGGTGGGATAAAAATTTTTAGACAAAACTTCCGTGAGTAGTTGTGTGCAGCTCACACGATCGCGGTACCGCTTTGTATTGTTGAGATATGAAACTTTGTACCTCTTAACCTGCCAGTACTCGAGCATTATGGAAGGAAAAAAAAAAAGAAAAAAGGAACGTCACAGCACCACCAGACATTTCTTTCTCACATGCAACAAGAACCTTGTTTACATGGCTGCAGTAGTTCTCTCATGACAACCCGTTGTTGTCATGAGAGGCGTACACATCACTGTGTACGCCTTGCTTGGTCCTCGGCTATGCCCTTTGCACGCACATGCCAGTGACTTCGCAGTAGTAATCCAAACATAGACAAGCGAAAAGAAATAAACCAATGGTGCCACGCTTCTTCAAAGCAAGGGGCCCGTACATTTTCTCTGACTGTTCCTTCCCCATTTGTTGACTTGTTTGGCCATCACCTCACGTTGCTATTTCCCGGCGGCTTCGTGGGACAAATGTAAAATAATAGGCGCGAGCTTGGCTTTCATTAAGCGCAACACGAATGCGAAATCCGTGCAATGACGACGGCCGGCGTGTGTCAGTTTCTCTTACCTTCGCGTGCCAATACATGTGCCACGAGTGAGGGAGCCGGTTCGAATTGGAATCTTTCTGTACAGCAGCTTGCACATACACGAAATTCCAGGGATGCAGCGGCAAGAGGTAGTCTTGTGCACTTTGGCGCGTCCATGCCATTACGCAACCGCCTTACAGCGCGTAATACGCCGGACATAAGCTGCCACAAGGACAAATGTTCGTATGTAGGAC
>NW_027226062.1:0-23775 GCF_038994185.2 Dermacentor albipictus | reverse complement strand
TAGAAATCCACACGCGCGTTCTGCCAAAAGCGTCATTTGCATGCATATCGTGTGGTTTTGCAGAAAACTGCAATCTCGTCTACCAAAAGTGTCGTATTCATGCTTAAAACGCGTTTTGGCACAAATCCATGTGCGGGTTCTAAAAAGAGCAGCATTGGCATGCTTTTCACGTCGTTTGGTAGAAATCCACACGCGCGTTCTGCCAAAAGCGTCATTTGCATGCATATCGTGTGGTTTTGCAGAAAACTGCAATCTCGTCTACCAAAAGTGTCGTATTCATGCTTAAAACGCGTTTTGGCACAAATCCAAGTGCGGGTGCTAAAAAGAGCAGCATTGGCACGCTTTTCACGTCGTTTGGTAGAAATCCACACGCGCGTTCTGCCAAAAGCGTCATTTGCATGCATATCGTGTGGTTTTGCAGAAAACTGCATCCTCGTCTACCAAAAGTGTCGTATTCATGCTTAAAACGCGTTTTGGCACAAACCCATGTGCGGGTTCTAAAAAGAGCAGCATTGGCATGCTTTTCACGTCGTTTGGTAGAAATCCACACGCGCGTTCTGCCAAAAGCGTCATTTGCATGCATATCGTGTGGTTTTGCAGAAAACTGCAATCTCGTCTACCAAAAGTGTCGTATTCATGCTTAAAACGCGTTTTGGCACAAATCCATGTGCGGGTTCTAAAAAGAGCAGCATTGGCATGCTTTTCACGTCGTTTGGTAGAAATCCACACGCGCGTTCTGCCAAAAGCGTCATTTGCATGCAAATCGTGTGGTTTTGCAGAAAACTGCAATCTCGTCTACCAAAAGTGTCGTATTCATGCTTAAAACGCGTTTTGGCACAAATTCATGTGCGGGTTCTAAAAAGAGCAGCATTGGCATGCTTTTCACGTCGTTTGGTAGAAATCCACACGCGCGTTCTGCCAAAAGCGTCATTTGCATGCATATCGTGTGGTTTTGCAGAAAACAGCAATCTCGTCTACCAAAAGTGTCGTATTCATGCTTAAAACGCGTTTTGGCACAAATCCATGTGCGGGTTCTAAAAAGAGCAGCATTGGCATGCTTTTCACGTCGTTTGGTAGAAATCCACACGCGCGTTCTGCCAAAAGCGTCATTTGCATGCATATCGTGTGGTTTTGCAGAAAACTGCAATCTCGTCTACCAAAAGTGTCGTATTCATGCTTAAAACGCGTTTTGGCACAAATCCAAGTGCGGGTGCTAAAAAGAGCAGCATTGGCACGCTTTTCACGTCGTTTGGTAGAAATCCACACGCGCGTTCTGCCAAAAGCGTCATTTGCATGCAAATCGTGTGGTTTTGCAGAAAACTGCAATCTCGTCTACCAAAAGTGTCGTATTCATGCTTAAAACGCGTTTTGGCACAAATCCAAGTGCGGGTGCTAAAAAGAGCAGCATTGGCACGCTTTTCACGTCGTTTGGTAGAAATCCACACGCGCGTTCTGCCAAAAGCGTCATTTGCATGCAAATCGTGTGGTTTTGCAGAAAACTGCAATCTCGTCTACCAAAAGTGTCGTATTCATGCTTAAAACGCGTTTTGGCACAAATTCATGTGCGGGTTCGAAAAAGAGCAGCATTGGCATGCTTTTCACGTCGTTTGGTAGAAATCCACACGCGCGTTCTGCCAAAAGCGTAATTTGCATGCATATCGTGTGGTTTTGCAGAAAACAGCAATCTCGTCTACCAAAAGTGTCGTATTCATGCTTAAAACGCGTTTTGGCACAAATCCATGTGCGGGTTCTAAAAAGAGCAGCATTGGCATGCTTTTCACGTCGTTTGGTAGAAATCCACACGCGCGTTCTGCCAAAAGCGTCATTTGCATGCATATCGTGTGGTTTTGCAGAAAACTGCAATCTCGTCTACCAAAAGTGTCGTATTCATGCTTAAAACGCGTTTTGGCACAAATCCAAGTGCGGGTGCTCAAAAGAGCAGCATTGGCACGCTTTTCACGTCGTTTGGTAGAAATCCACACGCGCGTTCTGCCAAAAGCGTCATTTGCATGCAAATCGTGTGGTTTTGCAGAAAACTGCAATCTCGTCTACCAAAAGTGTCGTATTCATGCTTAAAACGCGTTTTGGCACAAATTCATGTGCGGGTTCTAAAAAGAGCAGCATTGGCATGCTTTTCACGTCGTTTGGTAGAAATCCACACGCGCGTTCTGCCAAAAGCGTCATTTGCATGCAAATCGTGTGGTTTTGCAGAAAACTACATCCTCGTCTACCAAAAGTGTCGTATTCATGCTTAAAACGCGTTTTGGCACAAATCCATGTGCGGGTGCTAAAAAGAGCAGCATTGGCATGCTTTTCACGTCGTTTGGTAGAAATCCACACGCGCGTTCTGCCAAAAGCGTCATTTGCATGCATATCGTGTGGTTTTGCAGAAAACTGCAATCTCGTCTACCAAAAGTGTCGTATTCATGCTTAAAACGCGTTTTGGCACAAATTCATGTGCGGGTTCTAAAAAGAGCAACATTGGCATGCTTTTCACGTCGTTTGGTAGAAATCCACACGCGCGTTCTGCCAAAAGCGTCATTTGCATGCATATCGTGTGGTTTTGCAGAAAACTGCAATCTCGTCTACCAAAAGTGTCGTATTCATGCTTAAAACGCGTTTTGGCACAAATCCATGTGCGGGTTCTAAAAGAGCAGCATATGCTTTTCACGTCGTTTGGTAGAAATCCACACGCGCGTTCTGCCAAAAGCGTCATTTGCATGCATATCGTGTGGTTTTGCAGAAAACTGCAATCTCGTCTACCAAAAGTGTCGTATTCATGCTTAAAACGCGTTTTGGCACAAATCCATGTGCGGGTTCTAAAAAGAGCAGCATTGGCATGCTTTTCACGTCGTTTGGTAGAAATCCACACGCGCGTTCTGCCAAAAGCACCATTTGCATGCATATCGTGTGGTTTTGCAGAAAACTGCATCCTCGTCTACCAAAAGTGTCATATTCATGCTTAAAACGCGTTTTGGCACAAATCCATGTGCGGGTGCTAAAAAGAGCAGCATTGGCATGCTTCTCACGTCGTTTGGTAGAAATCCACACGAGCGTTCTGCCAAAAGCGTCATTTGCATGCATATCGTGTGGTTTTGCAGAAAACTGCATCCTCGTCTACCAAAAGTGTCATATTCATGCTTAAAACGCGTTTTGGCACAAATCCTTGTGCGGGTGCTAAAAAGAGCAGCATTGGCATGCTTTTCACGTCGTTTGGTAGAAATCGACACGCGCGTTCTGCCAAAAGCACCATTTGCATGCATATCGTGTGGTTTTGCAGAAAACTGCATCCTCGTCTACCAAAAGTGTCATATTCATGCTTAAAACGCGTTTTGGCACAAATCCATGTGCGGGTTCTAAAAAGAGCAGCATTGGCATGCTTTTCACGTCGTTTGGTAGAAATCCACACGCGCGTTCTGCCAAAAGCACCATTTGCATGCATATCGTGTGGTTTTGCAGAAAACTGCATCCTCGTCTACCAAAAGTGTCATATTCATGCTTAAAACGCGTTTTGGCACAAATCCATGTGCGGGTGCTAAAAAGAGCAGCATTGGCATGCTTTTCACGTCGTTTGGTAGAAATCCACACGCGCGTTCTGCCAAAAGCACCATTTGCATGCATATCGTGTGGTTTTGCAGAAAACTGCATCCTCGTCTACCAAAAGTGTCATATTCATGCTTAAAACGCGTTTTGGCACAAATCCTTGTGCGGGTGCTAAAAAGAGCAGCATTGCATGCTTTTCACGTCGTTTGGTAGAAATCGACACGCGCGTTCTGCCAAAAGCACCATTTGCATGCATATCGTGTGGTTTTGCAGAAAACTGCATCCTCGTCTACCAAAAGTGTCATATTCATGCTTAAAACGCGTTTTGGCACAAATCCATGTGCGGGTTCTAAAAAGAGCAGCATTGGCATGCTTTTCACGTCGTTTGGTAGAAATCCACACGCGCGTTCTGCCAAAAGCACCATTTGCATGCATATCGTGTGGTTTTGCAGAAAACTGCATCCTCGTCTACCAAAAGTGTCATATTCATGCTTAAAACGCGTTTTGGCACAAATCCATGTGCGGGTGCTAAAAAGAGCAGCATTGGCATGCTTTTCACGTCGTTTGGTAGAAATCCACACGCGCGTTCTGCCAAAAGCACCATTTGCATGCATATCGTGTGGTTTTGCAGAAAACTGCATCCTCGTCTACCAAAAGTGTCATATTCATGCTTAAAACGCGTTTTGGCACAAATCCATGTGCGGGTTCTAAAAAGAGCAGCATTGGCATGCTTTTCACGTCGTTTGGTAGAAATCCACACGCGCGTTCTGCCAAAAGCACCATTTGCATGCATATCGTGTGGTTTTGCAGAAAACTGCATCCTCGTCTACCAAAAGTGTCATATTCATGCTTAAAACGCGTTTTGGCACAAATCCATGTGCGGGTTATAAAAAGAGCAGCATTGGCATGCTTTTCACGTCGTTTGGTAGAAATCCACACGCGCGTTCTGCCAAAAGCGTCATTTGCATGCATATCGTGTGGTTTTGCAGAAAACTGCATCCTCGTCTACCAAAAGTTGCATATTCATGCTTAAAACGCGTTTTGGCACAAATCCATGTGCGGGTGCTAAAAAGAGCAGCATTGGCATGCTTTTCACGTCGTTTGGTAGAAATCCACACGCGCGTTCTGCCAAAAGCACCATTTGCATGCATATCGTGTGGTTTTGCAGAAAACTGCATCCTCGTCTACCAAAAGTGTCATATTCATGCTTAAAACGCGTTTTGGCACAAATCCATGTGCGGGTTATAAAAAGAGCAGCATTGGCATGCTTTTCACGTCGTTTGGTAGAAATCCACACGCGCGTTCTGCCAAAAGCGTCATTTGCATGCATATCGTGTGGTTTTGCAGAAAACTGCATCCTCGTCTACCAAAAGTTGCATATTCATGCTTAAAACGCGTTTGGCACAAATCCATGTGCGGGTGCTAAAAAGAGCAGCATTGTCATGCTTTTCACGTCGTTTGGTAGAAATCCACACGCGCGTTCTGCCAAAAGCACCATTTGCATGCATATCGTGTGGTTTTGCAGAAAACTGCATCCTCGTCTACCAAAACTGTCATATTCATGCTTAAAACGCGTTTTGGCACAAATCCATGTGCGGGTTCTAAAAGAGCAGCATTGGCATGCTTTTCACGTCGTTTGGTAGAAATCCACACGCGCGTTCTGCCAAAAGCGTCATTTGCATGCATATCGTGTGGTTTTGCAGAAAACTGCATCCTCGTCTACCAAAAGTGTCATATTCATGCTTAAAACGCGTTTTGGCACAAATCCATGTGCGGGTTCTAAAAAGAGCAGCATTGGCATGCTTTTCACGTCGTTTGGTAGAAATCCACACGCGCGTTCTGCCAAAAGCACCATTTGCATGCATATCGTGTGGTTTTGCAGAAAACTGCATCCTCGTCTACCAAAAGTGTCATATTCATGCTTAAAACGCGTTTTGGCACAAATCCATGTGCGGGTTCTAAAAAGAGCAGCATTGGCATGCTTTTCACGTCGTTTGGTAGAAATCCACACGCGCGTTCTGCCAAAAGCGTCATTTGCATGCATATCGTGTGGTTTTGCAGAAAACTGCATCCTCGTCTACCAAAAGTTGCATATTCATGCTTAAAACGCGTTTTGGCACAAATCCATGTGCGGGTGCTAAAAAGAGCAGCATTGGCATGCTTTTCACGTCGTTTGGTAGAAATCCACACGCGCGTTCTGCCAAAAGCGTCATTTGCATGCATATCGTGTGGTTTTGCAGAAAACTGCATCCTCGTCTACCAAAAGTGTCATATTCATGCTTAAAACGCGTTTTGGCACAAATCCATGTGCGGGTTCTAAAAAGAGCAGCATTGGCATGCTTTTCACGTCGTTTGGTAGAAATCCACACGCGCGTTCTGCCAGAAGCGTCATTTGCATGCATATCGTGTGGTTTTGCAGAAAACTGCATCCTAGTCTACCAAAAGTGTCATATTCATGCTTAAAACGCGTTTTGGCACAAATCCATGTGCGGGTTCTAAAAAGAGCAGCATTGGCATGCTTTTCACGTCGTTTGGTAGAAATCCACACGCGCGTTCTGCCAAAAGCGTCATTTGCATGCATATCGTGTGGTTTTGCAGAAAACTGCATCCACGTCTACCAAAAGTTGCGTATTCATGCTTAAAACGCGTTTTGGCACAAATCCTTGTGCGGGTGCTAAAAAGAGCAGCATTGGCATGCTTTTCACGTCGTTTGGTAGAAATCCACACGCGCGTTCTGCCAAAAGCACCATTTGCATGCATATCGTGTGGTTTTGCAGAAAACTGCATCCTCGTCTACCAAAAGTTGCGTATTGATGCTTAAAACGCGTTTTGGCACAAATCCATGTGCGGGTGCTAAAAAGAGCAGCATTGGCATGCTTTTCACGTCGTTTGGTAGAAATCCACACGCGCGTTCTGCCAAAAGCACCATTTGCATGCATATCATGTGGTTTTGCAGAAAACTGCATCCTCGTCTACCAAAAGTGTCATATTCATGCTTAAAACGCGTTTTGGCACAAATCCATGTGCGGGTTCTAAAAAGAGCAGCATTGGCATGCTTTTCACGTCGTTTGGTAGGAATCCACACGCGCGTTCTGCCAAAAGCACCATTTGCATGCATATCGTGTGGTTTTGCAGAAAACTGCATCCTCGTCTACCAAAGTATCATATTCATGCTTAAAACGCGTTTTGGCACAAATCCATGTGCGGGTTATAAAAAGAGCAGCATTGGCATGCTTTTCACGTCGTTTGGTAGAAATCCACACGCGCGTTCTGCCAAAAGCGTCATTTGCATGCATATCGTGTGGTTTTAAAGAAAACTGCATCCTCGTCTACCAAAAGTGTCATATTCATGCTTAAAACGCGTTTTGGCACAAATCCATGTGCGGGTTCTAAAAAGAGCAGCATTGGCATGCTTTTCACGTCGTTTGGTAGAAATCCACACGGCGTTCTGCCAAAAGCGTCATTTGCATGCATATCGTGTGGTTTTGCAGAAAACTGCATCCTCGTCTACCAAATGTTGCGTATTCATGCTTAAAACGCGTTTTGGCACAAATCCATGTGCGGGTGCTAAAAAGAGCAGCATTGGCATGCTTTTCACGTCGTTTGGTAGAAATCCACACGCGCGTTCTGCCAAAAGCACCATTTGCATGCATATCGTGTGGTTTTGCAGAAAACTGCATCCTCGTCTACCAAAAGTGTCATATTCATGCTTAAAACGCGTTTTGGCACAAATCCATGTGGGGGGTATAAAAAGAGCAGCATTGGCATGCTTTTCACGTCGTTTGGTAGAAATCCACACGCGCGTTCTGCCAAAAGCGTCATTTGCATGCATATCGTGTGGTTTTGCAGAAAACTGCATCCTCGTCTACCAAAAGTTGCGTATTCATGCTTAAAACGCGTTTTGGCACAAATCCATGTGCGGGTGCTAAAAAGAGCAGCATTGGCATGCTTTTCACGTCGTTTGGTAGAAATCCACACGCGCGTTCTGCCAAAAGCACCATTTGCATGCATATCGTGTGGTTTTGCAGAAAACTGCATCCTCGTCTACCAAAAGTGTCATATTCATGCTTAAAACGCGTTTTGGCACAAATCCATGTGCGGGTTCTAAAAAGAGCAGCATTGGCATGCTTTTCACGTCGTTTGGTAGAAATCCACACGCGCGTTCTGCCAAAAGCACCATTTGCATGCATATCGTGTGGTTTTGCAGAAAACTGCATCCTCGTCTACCAAAAGTGGCATATTCATGCTTAAAACGCGTTTTCGCACAAATCCATGTGCGGGTTCTAAAAAGAGCAGCATTGGCATGCTTTTCACGTCGTTTGGTAGAAATCCACACGCGCGTTCTGCCAAAAGCACCATTTGCATGCATATCGTGTGGTTTTGCAGAAAACTGCATCCTCGTCTACCAAAAGTTTCATATTCATGCTTAAAACGCGTTTTGGCACAAATCCATGTGCGGGTTCTAAAAAGAGCAGCATTGGCATGCTTTTCACGTCGTTTGGTAGAAATCCACACGCGCGTTCTGCCAAAAGCACCATTTGCATGCATATCGTGTGGTTTTGCAGAAAACTGCATCCTCGTCTACCAAAAGTTGCGTATTCATGCTTAAAACGCGTTTTGGCACAAATCCATGTGCGGGTTATAAAAAGAGCAGCATTGGCAAGCTTTTCACGTCGTTTGGTAGAAATCCACACGCGCGTTCTGCCAAAAGCACCATTTGCATGCATATCGTGTGGTTTTGCAGAAAACTGCATCCTCGTCTACCAAAAGTGTCATATTCATGCTTAAAACGCGTTTTGGCAGAAACCCATGTGCGGGTTCTAAAAAGAGCAGTATTGGCATGCTTTTCACGTCGTTTGGTAGAAATCCACACGCGCGTTCTGCCAAAAGCACCATTTGCATGCATATCGTGTGGTTTTGCGGAAAACTGCATCCTCGTCTACCAATAGTTTCATATTCATGCTTAAAACGCGTTTTGGCACAAATCCATGTGCGGGTTCTAAAAAGAGCAGCATTGGCATGCTTTTCACGTCGTTTGGTAGAAATCCACACGCGCGTTCTGCCAAAAGCACCATTTGCATGCATATCGTGTGGTTTTGCAGAAAACTGCATCCTCGTCTACCAAAAGTTGCGTATTCATGCTTAAAACGCGTTTTGGCACAAATCCATGTGCGGGTTCTAAAAAGAGCAGCATTGGCATGCTTTTCACGTCGTTTGGTAGAAATCCACACGCGCGTTCTGCCAAAAGCGTCATTTGCATGCATATCGTGTGCTTTTGCAGAAAACTGCATCCTCGTCTACCAAAAGTTCCATATTCATGCTTAAAACGCGTTTTGGCACAAATCCATGTGCGGGTGCTAAAAAGAGCAGCATTGGCATGCTTTTCACGTCGTTTGGTAGAAATCCACACGCGCGTTCTGCCAAAAGCACCATTTGCATGCATATCGTGTGGTTTTGCAGAAAACTGCATCCTCGTCTACCAAAAGTGTCATATTCATGCTTAAAACGCGTTTTGGCACAAATCCATGTGCGGGTTCTAAAAAGAGCAGCATTGGCATGCTTTTCACGTCGTTTGGTAGAAATCCACACGCGCGTTCTGCCAAAAGCACCATTTGCATGCATATCGTGTGGTTTTGCAGAAAACTGCATCCTCGTCTACCAAAAGTGTCATATTCATGCTTAAAACGCGTTTTGGCACAAATCCATGTGCGGGTTATAAAAAGAGCAGCATTGGCATGCTTTTCACGTCGTTTGGTAGAAATCCACACGCGCGTTCTGCCAAAAGCACCATTGCATGCATATCGTGTGGTTTTGCAGAAAACTGCATCCTCGTCTACCAAAAGTGTCATATTCATGCTTAAAACGCGTTTTGGCACAAATCCATGTGCGGGTTCTAAAAAGTGCAGCATTGGCATGCTTTTCACGTCGTTTGGTAGAAATCCACACGCGCGTTCTGCCAAAAGCGTCATTTGCATGCATATCGTGTGGTTTTGCAGAAAACTGCATCCTCGTCTACCAAAAGTTGCGTATTCATGCTTAAAACGCGTTTTGGCACAAATCCATGTGCGGGTGCTAAAAAGAGCAGCATTGGCATGCTTTTCACGTCGTTTGGTAGAAATCCACACGCGCGTTCTGCCAAAAGCACCATTTGCATGCATATCGTGTGGTTTTGCAGAAAACTGCATCCTCGTCTACCAAAAGTTGCGTATTGATGCTTAAAACGCGTTTTGGCACAAATCCATGTGCGGGTGCTAAAAAGAGCAGCATTGGCATGCTTTTCACGTCGTTTGGTAGAAATCCACACGCGCGTTCTGCCAAAAGCACCATTTGCATGCATATCGTGTGGTTTTGCAGAAAACTGCATCCTCGTCTACCAAAAGTGTCATATTCATGCTTAAAACGCGTTTTGGCACAAATCCATGTGCGGGTTCTAAAAAGAGCAGCATTGGCATGCTTTTCACGTCGTTTGGTAGAAATCCACAAGCGCGTTCTGCCAAAAGCACCATTTGCATGCATATCGTGTGGTTTTGCAGAAAACTGCATCCTCGTCTACCAAAAGTGTCATATTCATGCTTAAAACGCGTTTTGGCACAAATCCATGTGCGGGTTCTAAAAAGAGCAGCATTGGCATGCTTTTCACGTCGTTTGGTAGAAATCAGCACGCGCGTTCTGCCAAAAGCGTCATTTGCATGCATATCGTGTGGTTTTGCAGAAAACTGCATCCTCGTCTACCAAAAGTTGCATATTCATGCTTAAAACGCGTTTTGGCCCAAATCCATGTGCGGGTGCTAAAAAGAGCAGCATTGGCATGCTTTTCACGTCGTTTGGTAGAAATCCACACGCGCGTTCTGCCAAAAGCACCATTTGCATGCATATCGTGTGGTTTTGCAGAAAACTGCATCCTCGTCTACCAAAGTGTCATATTCATGCTTAAAACGCGTTTTGGCACAAATCCATGTGCGGGTTCTAAAAAGAGCAGCATTGGCATGCTTTTCACGTCGTTTGGTAGAAATCCACACGCGCGTTCTGCCAAAAGCACCATTTGCATGCATATCGTGTGGTTTTGCAGAAAACTGCATCCTCGTCTACCAAAAGTGTCATATTCATGCTTAAAACGCGTTTTGGCACAAATCCATGTGCGGGTTCTAAAAAGAGCAGCATTGGCATGCTTTTCACGTCGTTTGTAGAAATCCACACGCGCGTTCTGCCAAAAGCGTCATTTGCATGCATATCGTGTGGTTTTGCAGAGAACTGTATCCTCGTCTACCAAAAGTTGCGTATTCATGCTTAAAACGCGTTTTGGCACAAATCCATGTGCGGGTTCTAAAAAGAGCAGCATTGGCATGCTTTTCACGTCGTTTGGTAGAAATCCACACGCGCGTTCTGCCAAAAGCGTCATTTGCATGCATATCGTGTGGTTTTGCAGAAAACTGCATCCTCGTCTACCAAAAGTTCCGTATTCATGCTTAAAACACGTTTTGGCACAAATCCATGTGCGGGTGCTAAAAAGAGCAGCATTGGCATGCTTTTCACATCGTTTGGTAGAAATCCACACGCGCGTTCTGCCAAAAGCACCATTTGCATGCATATCGTGTGGTTTTGCAGAAAACTGCATCCTCTTCTACCAAAAGTGTCATATTCATGCTTAAAACGCGTTTTGGCACAAATCCATGTGCGGGTTATAAAAAGAGCAGCATTGGCATGCTTTTCACGTCGTTTGGTAGAAATCCACACGCGCGTTCTGCCAAAAGCGTCATTTGCATGCATATCGTGTGGTTTTGCAGAAAACTGCATCCTCGTCTACCAAAAGTGTCATATTCATGCTTAAAACGCGTTTTGGCACAAATCCATGTGCGGGTTCTAAAAGAGCAGCATTGGCATGCTTTTCACGTCGCTTGGTAGAAATCCACACGCGCGTTCTGCCAAAAGCGTCATTTGCATGCATATCGTGTGGTTTTGCAGAAAACTGCATTCTCGTCCACCAAAAGTTGCGTATTCATGCCTTAAACGCGTTTTGGCACAAATCCATGTGCGGGTGCTAAAAAGAGCAGCATTGGCATGCTTTTCACGTCGTTTGGTAGAAATCCACACGCGCGTTCTGCCAAAAGCACCATTTGCATGCATATCGTGTGGTTTTGCAGAAAACTGCATCCTCGTCTACCAAAAGTGTCATATTCATGCTTAAAACGCGTTTTGGCACAAATCCATGTGCGGGTTCTAAAAAGAGCAGCATTGGCATGCTTTTCACGTCGTTTGGTAGAAATCCACACGCGCGTTCTGCCAAAAGCACCATTTGCATGCATATCGTGTGGTTTTGCAGAAAACTGCATCCTCGTCTACCAAAAGTGGCATATTCATGCTTAAAACGCGTTTTGGCACAAATCCATGTGCGGGTTCTAAAAAGAGCAGCATTGGCATGCTTTTCACGTCGTTTGGTAGAAATCCACACGCGCGTTCTGCCAAAAGCACTATTTGCATGCATATCGTGTGGTTTTGCAGAAAACTGCATCCTCGTCTACCAAAAGTGTCATATTCATGCTTAAAACGCGTTTTGGCACAAATCCATGTGCGGGTTCTAAAAAGAGCAGCATTGGCATGCTTTTCACGTCGTTTGGTAGAAATCCACACGCGCGTTCTGCCAAAAGCACCATTTGCATGCATATCGTGTGGTTTTGCAGAAAACTGCATACTCGTCTACCAAAAGTGTCATATTCATGCTTAAAACGCGTTTTGGCACAAATCCATGTGCGGGTTCTAAAAAGAGCAGCATTGGCATGCCTTTCACGTCGTTTGGTAGAAATCCACACGCGCGTTCTGCCAAAAGCACCATTTGCATGCATATCGTGTGGTTTTGCAGAAAACTGCATCCTCGTCTACCAAAAGTTGCGTATTCATGCTTAAAACGCGTTTTGGCACAAATCCATGTGCGGGTTCTAAAAAGAGCAGCATTGGCATGCTTTTCACGTCGTTTGGTAGAAATCCACACGCGCGTTCTGCCAAAAGCGTCATTTGCATGCATATCGTGTGGTTTTGCAGAAAACTGCATCCTCGTCTACCAAAAGTTCCGTATTCATGCTTAAAACGCGCTTTGGCACAAATCCATGTGCGGGTGCTAAAAAGAGCATCATTGGCATGCTTTTCACGTCGTTTGGTAGAAATCCACACGCGCGTTCTGCCAAAAGCACCATTTGCATGCATATCGTGTGGTTTTGCAGAAAACTGCATCCTCGTCTACCAAAACTGTCATATTCATGCTTAAAACGCGTTTTGGCACAAATCCATGTGCGGGTTCTAAAAAGAGCAGCATTGGCATGCTTTTCACGTCGTTTGGTAGAAATCCACACGCGCGTTCTGCCAAAAGCACCATTTGCATGCATATCGTGTGGTTTTGCAGAAAACTGCATCCTCGTCTACCAAAAGTGTCATATTTATGCTTAAAACGCGTTTTGGCACAAATCCATGTGCGGGTTATAAAAAGAGCAGCATTGGCATGCTTTTCACGTCGTTTGGTAGAAATCCACACGCGCGTTCTGCCAAAAGCGTCATTTGCATGCATATCGTGTGGTTTTGCAGAAAACTGCATCCTCGTCTACCAAAAGTGTCATATTCATGCTTAAAACGCGTTTTGGCACAAATCCATGTGCGGGTTCTAAAAAGAGCAACATTGGCATGCTTTTCACGTCGTTTGGTAGAAATCCACACGCGCGTTCTGCCAAAAGCGTCATTTGCATGCATATCGTGTGGTTTTGCAGAGAACTGCATCCTCGTCTACCAAAATTTGCGTATTCATGCTTAAAACGCGTTTCGGCACAAATCCATGTGCGGGTGCTAAAAAGAGCAGCATTGGCATGCTTTTCACGTCGTTTGGTAGAAATCCACACGCGCGTTCTGCCAAAAGCACCATTTGCATGCATATCGTGTGGTTTTGCAGAAAACTGCATCCTCGTCTACCAAAAGTGTCATATTCATGCTTAAAACGCGTTTTGGCAGAAATCCATGTGCGGGTTATAAAAAGAGCAGCATTGGCATGCTTTTCACGTCGTTTGGTAGAAATCCACACGCGCGTTCTGCCAAAAGCGTCATTTGCATGCATATCGTGTGGTTTTGCAGAAAACTGAATCCTCTTCTACCAAAAGTGTCATATTCATGCTTAAAACGCGTTTTGGCACAAATCCAAGTGCGGGTTCTAAAAAGAGCAGCATTGGCATGCTTTTCACGTCGTTTGGTAGAAATCCACACGCGCGTTCTGCCAAAAGCGTCATTTGCATGCATATCGTGTGGTTTTGCAGAAAACTGCATCCTCGTCTACCAAAAGTTGCGTATTCATGCTTAAAACTCGTTTTGGCACAAATCCATGTGCGGGTGCTAAAAAGAGCAGCATTGGCATGCTTTTCACGTCGTTTGGTAGAAATCCACACGCGCGTTCTGCCAAAAGCACCATTTGCATGCATATCGTGTGGTTTTGCAGAAAACTGCATCCTCGTCTACCAAAAGTGTCATATTCATGCTTAAAACGCGTTTTGGCACAAATCCATGTGCGGGTTATAAAAAGAGCAGCATTGGCATGCTTTTCACGTCGTTTGGTAGAAATCCACACGCGCGTTCTGCCAAAAGCGTCATTTGCATGCATATCGTGTGGTTTTGCAGAAAACTGCATCCTCGTCTACCAAAAGTGTCATATTCATGCTTAAAACGCGTTTTGGCACAAATCCATGTGCGGGTTCTAAAAAGAGCAGCATTGGCATGCTTTTCACGTCGTTTGGTAGAAATCCACACGCGCGTTCTGCCAAAAGCGTCATTTGCATGCATATCGTGTGGTTTTGCAGAGAACTGCATCCTCGTCTACCAAAATTTGCGTATTCATGCTTAAAACGCGTTTCGGCACAAATCCATGTGCGGGTGGTAAAAAGAGCAGCATTGGCATGCTTTTCATGTCGTTTGGTAGAAATCCACAAGCGCGTTCTGCCAAAAGCACCATTTGCATGCATATCGTGTGGTTTTGCAGAAAACTGCATCCTTGTCTACCAAAAGTGTCATATTCATGCTTAAAACGCGTTTTGGCAGAAATCCATGTGCGGGTTATAAAAAGAGCAGCATTGGCATGCTTTTCACGTCGTTTGGTAGAAATCCACACGCGCGTTCTGCCAAAAGCGTCATTTGCATGCATATCGTGTGGTTTTGCAGAAAACTGCATCCTCTTCTACCAAAAGTGTCATATTCATGCTTAAAACGCGTTTTGGCACAAATCCAAGTGCGGGTTCTAAAAAGAGCAGCATTGGCATGCTTTTCACGTCGTTTGGTAGAAATCCACACGCGCGTTCTGCCAAAAGCGTCATTTGCATGCATATCGTGTGGTTTTGCAGAAAACTGCATCCTCGTCTACCAAAAGTTGCGTATTCATGCTTAAAACGCGTTTTGGCACAAATCCATGTGCGGGTGCTAAAAAGAGCAGCATTGGCATGCTTTTCACGTCGTTTGGTAGAAATCCACACGCGCGTTCTGCCAAAAGCACCATTTGCATGCATATCGTGTGGTTTTGCAGAAAACTGCATCCTCGTCTACCAAAAGTGTCATATTCATGCTTAAAACGCGTTTTGGCACAAATCCATGTGCGGGTTCTAAAAAGAGCAGCATTGGCATGCTTTTCACGTCGTTTGGTAGAAATCCACACGCGCGTTCTGCCAAAAGCACCATTTGCATGCATATCGTGTGGTTTTGCAGAAAACTGCATCCTCGTCTACCAAAAGTGGCATATTCATGCTTAAAACGCGTTTTGGCACAAATCCATGTGCGGGTTATAAAAAGAGCAGCATTGGCATGCTTTTCACGTCGTTTGGTAGAAATCCACACGCGCGTTCTGCCAAAAGCGTCATTTGCATGCATATCGTGTGGTTTTGCAGGAAACTGCATTCTCGTCTACCAAAAGTGTCATATTCATGCTTAAAACGCGTTTTGGCACAAATCCATGTGCGGGTTCTAAAAAGAGCAGCATTGGCATGCTTTTCACGTCGTTTGGTAGAAATCCACACGCGCGTTCTGCCAAAAGCGTCATTTGCATGCATATCGTGTGGTTTTGCAGAGAACTGCATCCTCGTCTACCAAAAGTTGCGTATTCATGCTTAAAACGCGTTTCGGCACAAATCCATGTGCGGGTTCTAAAAAGAGCAGCATTGGCATGCTTTTCACGTCGTTTGGTAGAAATCCACACGCGCGTTCTGCCAAAAGCGTCATTTGCATGCATATCGTGTGGTTTTGCAGAGAACTGCATCCTCGTCTACCAAAAGTTGCGTATTCATGCTTAAAACGCGTTTCGGCACAAATCCATGTGCGGGTGCTAAAAAGAGCAGCATTGGCATGCTTTTCACGTCGTTTGGTACAAATCCACACGCGCGTTCTGCCAAAAGCACCATTTGCATGCATATCGTGTGGTTTTGCAGAAAACTGCATCCTCGTCTACCAAAAGTGTCATATTCATGCTTAAAACGCGTTTTGGCACAAATCCATGTGCGGGTTCTAAAAAGAGCAGCATTGGCATGCCTTTCACGTCGTTTGGTAGAAATCCACACGCGCGTTCTGCCAAAAGCACCATTTGCATGCATATCGTGTGGTTTTGCAGAAAACTGCATCCTCGTCTACCAAAAGTTGCGTATTCATGCTTAAAACGCGTTTTGGCACAAATCCATGTGCGGGTGCTAAAAAGAGCAGCATTGGCATGCTTTTCACGTCGTTTGGTAGAAATCCACACGCGCGTTCTGCCAAAAGCACCATTTGCATGCATATCGTGTGGTTTTGCAGAAAACTGCATCCTCGTCTACCAAAAGTGTCATATTCATGCTTAAAACGAGTTTTGGCACAAATCCATGTGCGGGTTCTAAAAAGAGCAGCATTGGCATGCTTTTCACGTCGTTTGGTAGAAATCCACACGCGCGTTCTGCCAAAAGCACCATTTGCATGCATATCGTGTGGTTTTGCAGAAAACTGCATCCTCGTCTACCAAAAGTGGCATATTCATGCTTAAAACGCGTTTTGGCACAAATCCATGTGCGGGTTCTAAAAAGAGCAGCATTGGCATGCTTTTCACGTCGTTTGGTAGAAATCCACACGCGCGTTCTGCCAAAAGCACTATTTGCATGCATATCGTGTGGTTTTGCAGAAAACTGCATCCTCGTCTACCAAAAGTGTGATATTCATGCTTAAAACGCGTTTTGGCACAAATCCATGTGCGGGTTCTAAAAAGAGCAGCATTGGCATGCTTTTCACGTCGTTTGGTAGAAATCCACACGCGCGTTCTGCCAAAAGCACCATTTGCATGCATATCGTGTGGTTTTGCAGAAAACTGCATCCTCGTCTACCAAAAGTGTCATATTCATGCTTAAAACGCGTTTTGGCACAAATCCATGTGCGGGTTCTAAAAAGAGCAGCATTGGCATGCTTTTCACGTCGTTTGGTAGAAATCCACACGCGCGTTCTGCCAAAAGCACCATTTGCATGCATATCGTGTGGTTTTGCAGAAAACTGCATCCTCGTCTACCAAAAGTTGCGTATTCATGCTTAAAACGCGTTTTGGCACAAATCCATGTGCGGGTTCTAAAAAGAGCAGCATTGGCATGCTTTTCACGTCGTTTGGTAGAAATCCACACGCGCGTTCTGCCAAAAGCGTCATTTGCATGCATATCGTGTGGTTTTGCAGAAAACTGCATCCTCGTCTACCAAAAGTTGCGTATTCATGCTTAAAACGCGTTTTGGCACAAATCCATGTGCGGGTGCTAAAAAGAGCAGCATTGGCATGCTTTTCACGTCGTTTGGTAGAAATCCACACGCGCGTTCTGCCAAAAGCACCATTTGCATGCATATCGTGTGGTTTTGCAGAAAACTGCATCCTCGTCTACCAAAAGTTGCGTATTCATGCTTAAAACGCGTTTTGACACAAATCCATGTGCGGGTGCTAAAAAGAGCAGCATTGGCATGCTTTTCACGTCGTTTGGTAGAAATCCACACGCGCGTTCTGCCAAAAGCACCATTTGCATGCCTATCGTGTTGTTTTGCAGAAAACTGCATCCTCGTCTACCAAAAGTGTCATATTCATGCTTAAAACGCGTTTTGGCACAAATCCATGTGCGGGTTCTAAAAAGAGCAGCATTGGCATGCTTTTCACGTCGTTTGGTAGAAATCCACACGCGCGTTCTGCCAAAAGCACCATTTGCATGCATATCGTGTGGTTTTGCAGAAAACTGCATCCTCGTCTACCAAAAGTGTCACATTCATGCTTAAAACGCGTTTTGGCACAAATCCATGTGCGGGTTCTAAAAAGAGCAGCATTGGCATGCTTTTCACGTCGTTTGGTAGAAATCCACACGCGCGTTCTGCCAAAAGCACCATTTGCATGCATATCGTGTGGTTTTGCAGAAAACTGCATCCTAGTCTACCAAAAGTGGCATATTCATGCTTAAAACGCGTTTTGGCACAAATCCATGTGCGGGTTATAAAAAGAGCAGCATTGGCATGCTTTTCACGTCGTTTGGTAGAAATCCACACGCGCGTTCTGCCAAAAGCGTCATTTGCATGCATATCGTGTGGTTTTGCAGAAAACTGCATTCTCGTCTACCAAAAGTGTCATATTCATGCTTAAAACGCGTTTTGGCACAAATCCATGTGCGGGTTCTAAAAAGAGCAGCATTGGCATGCTTTTCACGTCGTTTGGTAGAAATCCACACGCGCGTTCTGCCAAAAGCGTCATTTGCATGCATATCGTGTGGTTTTGCAGAGAACTGCATCCTCGTCTACCAAAAGTTGCGTATTCATGCTTAAAACGCGTTTCGGCACAAATCCATGTGCGGGTTCTAAAAAGAGCAGCATTGGCATGCTTTTCACGTCGTTTGGTAGAAATCCACACGCGCGTTCTGCCAAAAGCGTCATTTGCATGCATATCGTGTGGTTTTGCAGAGAACTGCATCCTCGTCTACCAAAAGTTGCGTATTCATGCTTAAAACGCGTTTCGGCACAAATCCATGTGCGGGTGCTAAAAAGAGCAGCATTGGCATGCTTTTCACGTCGTTTGGTAGAAATCCACACGCGCGTTCTGCCAAAAGCACCATTTGCATGCATATCGTGTGGTTTTGCAGAAAACTGCATCCTCGTCTACCAAAAGTGTCATATTCATGCTTAAAACGCGTTTTGGCACAAATCCATGTGCGGGTTATAAAAAGAGCAGCATTGGCATGCTTTTCACGTCGTTTGGTAGAAATCCACACGCGCGTTCTGCCAAAAGCGTCATTTGCATGCATATCGTGTGGTTTTGCAGAAAACTGCATCCTCGTCTACCAAAAGTGTCATATTCATGCTTAAAACGCGTTTTGGCACAAATCCGTGTGCGGGTTCTAAAAAGAGCAGCATTGGCATGCTTTTCACGTCGTTTGGTGGAAATCCACACGCGCGTTCTGCCAAAAGCACCATTTGCATGCATATCGTGTGGTTTTGCAGAAAACTGCATCCTCGTCTACCAAAAGTGTCATATTCATGCTTAAAACGCGTTTTGGCACAAATCCATGTGCGGGTTCTAAAAAGAGCAGCATTGGCATGCTTTTCACGTCGTTTGGTAGAAATCCACACGCGCGTTCTGCCAAAAGCACCATTTGCATGCATATCGTGTGGTTTTGCAGAAAACTGCATCCTCGTCTACCAAAAGTGTCATATTCATACTTAAAACGCGTTTTGGCACAAATCCATGTGCGGGTTCTAAAAAGAGCAGCATTGGCATGCCTTTCACGTCGTTTGGTAGAAATCCACACGCGCGTTATGCCAAAAGCACCATTTGCATGCATATCGTGTGGTTTTGCAGAAAACTGCATCCTCGTCTACCAAAAGTTGCGTATTCATGCTTAAAACGCGTTTTGGCACAAATCCATGTGCGGGTTCTAAAAAGAGCAGCATTGGCATGCTTTTCACGTCGTTTGGTAGAAATCCACACGCGCGTTCTGCCAAAAGCGTCATTTGCATGCATATCGCGTGGTTTTGCAGAAAACTGCATCCTCGTCTACCAAAAGTTCCGTATTCATGCATAAAACGCGTTTTGGCACAAATCCATGTGCGGGTGCTAAAAAGAGCATCATTGGCATGCTTTTCACGTCGTTTGGTAGAAATCCACACGCGCGTTCTGCCAAAAGCACCATTTGCATGCATATCGTGTGGTTTTGCAGAAAACTGCATCCTCGTCTACCAAAAGTTGCGTATTCATGCTTAAAACGCGTTTTGGCACAAATCCATGTGCGGGTTCTAAAAAGAGCAGCATTGGCATGCTTTTCACGTCGTTTGGTAGAAATCCACACGCGCGTTCTGCCAAAAGCGTCATTTGCATGCATATCGCGTGGTTTTGCAGAAAACTGCATCCTCGTCTACCAAAAGTTCCGTATTCATGCATAAAACGCGTTTTGGCACAAATCCATGTGCGGGTGCTAAAAAGAGCATCATTGGCATGCTTTTCACGTCGTTTGGTAGAAATCCACACGCGCGTTCTGCCAAAAGCACCATTTGCATGCATATCGTGTGGTTTTGCAGAAAACTGCATCCTCGTCTACCAAAACTGTCATATTCATGCTTAAAACGCGTTTTGGCACAAATCCATGTGCGGGTTCTAAAAAGAGCAGCATTGGCATGCTTTTCACGTCGTTTGGCAGAAATCCACACGCGCGTTCTGCCAAAAGCACCATTTGCATGCATATCGTGTGGTTTTGCAGAAAACTGCATCCTCGTCTACCAAAAGTGTCATATTCATGCTTAAAACGCGTTTTGGCACAAATCCATGTGCGGGTTATAAAAAGAGCAGCATTGGCATGCTTTTCACGTCGTTTGGTAGAAATCCACACGCGCGTTCTGCCAAAAGCGTCATTTGCATGCATATCGTGTGGTTTTGCAGAAAACTGCATCCTCGTCTACCAAAAGTGTCATATTCATGCTTAAAACGCGTTTTGGCACAAATCCATGTGCGGGTTCTAAAAAGAGCAGCATTGGCATGCTTTTCACGTCGTTTGGTAGAAATCCACACGCGCGTTCTGCCAAAAGCGTCATTTGCATGCATATCGCGTGGTTTTCCAGAAAACTGCATCCTCGTCTACCAAAAGTTCCGTATTCATGCATAAAACGCGTTTTGGCACAAATCCATGTGCGGGTGCTAAAAAGAGCATCATTGGCAAGCTTTTCACGTCGTTTGGTAGAGATCCACACGCGCGTTCTGCCAAAAGCACCATTTGCATGCATATCGTGTGGTTTTGCAGAAAACTGCATCCTCGTCTACCAAAAGTGTCATATTCATGCCTAAAACGCGTTTTGGCACAAATCCATGTGCGGGTTCTAAAAAGAGCAGCATTGGCATGCCTTTCACGTCGTTTGGTAGAAATCCACACGCGCGTTCTGCCAAAAGCACCATTTGCATGCATATCGTGTGGTTGTGCAGAAAACTGCATCCTCGTCTACCAAAAGTTGCGTATTCATGCTTAAAACGCGTTTTGGCACAAATCCATGTGCGGGTTCTAAAAAGAGCAGCAGTGGCATGCTTTTCACGTCGTTTGGTAGAAATCCACACGCGCGTTCTGCCAAAAGCACCATTTGCATGCATATCGTGTGGTTTTGCAGAAAACTGCATCCTCGTCTACCAAAACTGTCATATTCATGCTTAAAACGCGTTTTGGCACAAATTCATGTGCGGGTTCTAAAAAGAGCAGCATTGGCATGCTTTTCACGTCGTTTGGTAGAAATCCACACGCGCGTTCTGCCAAAAGCACCATTTGCATGCATATTGTGTGGTTTTGCAGAAAACTGCATCCTCGTCTACCAAAAGTGTCATATTCATGCTTAAAACGCGTTTTGGCACAAATCCATGTGCGGGTTATAAAAAGAGCAGCATTGGCATGCTTTTCACGTCGTTTGGTAGAAATCCACACGCGCGTTCTGCCAAAAGCACCATTTGCATGCATATCGTGTGGTTTTGCAGAAAACTGCATCCTCGTCTACCAAAAGTGTCATATTCATGCTTAAAACGCGTTTTGGCACAAATCCATGTGCGGGTTCTAAAAAGAGCAGCATTGGCATGCTTTTCACGTCGTTTGGTAGAAATCCACACGCGCGTTCTGCCAAAAGCACTATTTGCATGCATATCGTGTGGTTTTGCAGAAAACTGCATCCTCGTCTACCAAAAGTGTCATATTCATGCTTAAAACGCGTTTTGGCACAAATCCATGTGCGGGTTCTAAAAAGAGCAGCATTGGCATGCTTTTCACGTCGTTTGGTAGAAATCCACACGCGCGTTCTTCCAAAAGCACCATTTGCATGCATATCGTGTGGTTTTGCAGAAAACTGCATCCTCGTCTACCAAAAGTGTCATATTCATGCTTAAAACGCGTTTTGGCACAAATCCATGTGCGGGTTCTAAAAAGAGCAGCATTGGCATGCCTTTCACGTCGTTTGGTAGAAATCCACACGCGCGTTCTGCCAAAAGCACCATTTGCATGCATATCGTGTGGTTTTGCAGAAAACTGCATCCTCGTCTACCAAAAGTTGCGTATTCATGCTTAAAACGCGTTTTGGCACAAATCCATGTGCGGGTTCTAAAAAGAGCAGCATTGGCATGCTTTTCACGTCGTTTGGTAGAAATCCACACGCGCGTTCTGCCAAAAGCGTCATTTGCATGCATATCGCGTGGTTTTGCAGAAAACTGCATCCTCGTCTACCAAAAGTTCCGTATTCATGCATAAAACGCGTTTTGGCACAAATCCATGTGCGGGTGCTAAAAAGAGCATCATTGGCATGCTTTTCACGTCGTTTGGTAGAAATCCACACGCGCGTTCTGCCAAAAGCACCATTTGCATGCATATCGTGTGGTTTTGCAGAAAACTGCATCCTCGTCTACCAAAACTGTCATATTCATGCTTAAAACGCGTTTTGGCACAAATCCATGTGCGGGTTCTAAAAAGAGCAGCATTGGCATGCTTTTCACGTCGTTTGGTAGAAATCCACACGCGCGTTCTGCCAAAAGCGTCATTTGCATGCATATCGTGTGGTTTTGCAGAAAACTGCATCCTCGTCTACCAAAAGTGTCATATTCATGCTTAAAACGCGTTTTGGCACAAATCCGTGTGCGGGTTCTAAAAAGAGCAGCATTGGCATGCTTTTCACGTCGTTTGGTGGAAATCCACACGCGCGTTCTGCCAAAAGCACCATTTGCATGCATATCGTGTGGTTTTGCAGAAAACTGCATCCTCGTCTACCAAAAGTGTCATATTCATGCTTAAAACGCGTTTTGGCACAAATCAATGTGCGGGTTCTAAAAAGAGCAGCATTGGCATGCTTTTCACGTCGTTTGGTAGAAATCCACACGCGCGTTCTGCCAAAAGCACCATTTGCATGCATATCGTGTGGTTTTGCAGAAAACTGCATCCTCGTCTACCAAAAGTGGCATATTCATGCTTAAAACGCGTTTTGGCACAAATCCATGTGCGGGTTCTAAAAAGAGGAGCATTGGCATGCTTTTCACGTCGTTTGGTAGAAATCCACACGCGCGTTCTGCCAAAAGCACTATTTGCATGCATATCGTGTGGTTTTGCAGAAAACTGCATCCTCGTCTACCAAAAGTGTCATATTCATGCTTAAAACGCGTTTTGGCACAAATCCATGTGCGGGTTCTAAAAAGAGCAGCATTGGCATGCTTTTCACGTCGTTTGGTAGAAATCCACACGCGCGTTCTGCCAAAAGCACCATTTGCATGCATATCGTGTGGTTTTGCAGAAAACTGCATCCTCGTCTACCAAAAGTGTCATATTCATACTTAAAACACGTTTTGGCACAAATCCATGTGCGGGTTCTAAAAAGAGCAGCATTGGCATGCCTTTCACGTCGTTTGGTAGAAATCCACACGCGCGTTATGCCAAAAGCACCATTTGCATGCATATCGTGTGGTTTTGCAGAAAACTGCATCCTCGTCTACCAAAAGTTGCGTATTCATGCTTAAAACGCGTTTTGGCACAAATCCATGTGCGGGTTCTAAAAAGAGCAGCATTGGCATGCTTTTCACGTCGTTTGGTAGAAATCCACACGCGCGTTCTGCCAAAAGCGTCATTTGCATGCATATCGCGTGGTTTTGCAGAAAACTGCATCCTCGTCTACCAAAAGTTCCGTATTCATGCATAAAACGCGTTTTGGCACAAATCCATGTGCGGGTGCTAAAAAGAGCATCATTGGCAT
>NW_027226061.1:0-23958 GCF_038994185.2 Dermacentor albipictus | reverse complement strand
TATGCATGCTTAAAACGCGCTTTGGCACGAATCCATGTGCGGGTGCTAAAAAGAGCAGCATCGGCATGCTTTTCACGTCGTTTGGTAGAAATTCACATGCGCGTTCTGCCAAAAGCACCATTTGCATGCATATCGTGTGGTTTTGCAGAAAACTGCAATCGCGTCTACCAAAAGATGCATATGCATGCTTAAAACGCATTTTGGCACGAATCCATGTGCGGGTGCTAAAAAGAGCAGCATCGGCATGCTTTTCACGTCGTTTGGTGGAAATCCACATGTGCGTTCTGCCAAAAGCACCATTTGCATCCATATCGTGTGGTTTTGCAGAAAACTGCAATCGCGTCTTCCAAAAGATGCATATGCATGCTTAAAACGCGTTTTGGCACGAATCCATGTGCGGGTGCTAAAAAGAGCAGCATCGGCATGCTTCTCACGTCGTTTGGTAGAAATCCACGTGCGCGTTCTGCCAAAAGCACCATTTGCATGCTTATCGTGTGGTTTTGCGGAAAACTGCAATCGCGTCTACCAAAAGATGCATATGCATGCTTAAAACGCGTTTTGGCACGAATCCATGTGCGGGTGCTAAAAAGAGCAGCATCGCCATGCTTTTCACGTCGTTTGGTATAAATCCACATGCGCGTTCTGTCAAAAGCACCATTTGCATGCATATCGTGTGGTTTTGCAGAAAACTGCAATCGCATCTACCAAAACATGCATATGCATGCTTAAAACGCGCTTTGGCACCAATCCATGTGCGGGTGCTAAAAAGAGCAGCATCGGCATGCTTTTCACGTCGTTTGGTAGAAATCCACATGCGCGTTCTGCCAAAAGCACCATTTGCATGCATATCGTGTGGTTTTGCAGAAAACTGCAATCGCGTCTACCAAAAGATGCCTATGCATGCTTAAAACGCATTTTGGCACGAATCAATGTGCGGGTGCTAAAAAGAGCAGCATCGGCATGCTTTTCACGTCGTTTGGTAGAAATCCACATGCGCGTTCTGTCAAAAGCACCATTTGCATGCATATCGTGTGGTTTTGCAGAAAACTGCAATCGCGTCTACCAAAAGATGCATATGCATGCTTAAAACGCGCTTTGGCACCAATCCATGTGCGGGTGCTAAAAAGAGCAGCATCGGCATGCTTTTCACGTCGTTTGGTAGAAATCCACATGCGCGTTCTGCCAAAAGCACCATTTGCATGCACATCGTGTGGTTTTGCAGAAAACTGCAATCGCGTCTACCAAAAGATGCATATGCATGCTTAAAACGCGTTTTGGCACGAATCCGTGTGCGGGTGCTAAAAAGAGCAGCATCGGTATGCTTTTCGCGTCGTTTGGTATAAATCCACGTGCGCGTTCTGCCAAAAGCACCTTTTGCATGCATATCGTGTGGTTTTGCAGAAAACTGCAATCGCGTCTACCAAAAGATGCATATGCATGCTTAAAACGCGTTTTGGCACGAATCCATGTGCGGGTGCTAAAAAGTGCAGCATCGGCATGCTTTTCACGTCGTTTGGTAGAAATCCACGTGCGCGTTCTGCCAAAAGCACCATTTGCATGCATATCGTGTGGTTTTGCAGAAAACTGCAATCGCGTCTACCAAAAGATGCATATGCATGCTCAAAACGCGTTTTGGCACGAATCCATGTGCGGGTGCTAAAAAGAGCAGCATCGGCTGCTTTTCACGTCGTTTGGTAGAAATCCACATGCGCGTTCTGTCAAAAGCACCATTTGCATGCATATCTTGTGGTTTTGCAGAAAACTGCAATCGCGTCTACGAAAACATGCATATGCATGCTTAAAACGCGCTTTGGCACGAATCCATGTGCGGGTGCTAAAAAGAGCAGCATGGGCATGCTTTTCACGTCGTTTGGTCGAAATCCACGTGCGCGTTTTGCCAAAAGCACCATTTGCATGCATATCGTGTGGTTTTGCAGAAAACTGCAATCGCGTCTACCAAAAGATGCATATGCATGCTTAAAACGCGTTTTGGCACGAATCCATGTGCGGGTGCTAAAAAGAGCAGCATCGGCATGCTTTTCACGTCGTTTGGTAGAAATCCACGTGCGCGTTCTGCCAAAAGCACCATTTGCATGCATATCGTGTGGTTTTGCAGAAAACTGCAATCGCGTCTACCAAAAGATGCATATGCATGCTTAAAACGCGTTTTGGCACGAATCCATGTGCGGGTGCTAAAAAGAGCAGCATCGGCATGCTTTTCACGTCGTTTGGTAGAAATCCAGTGCGCGTTCTGCCATAAGCAAAATTTGCATGCATATCGTGTGGTTTTGCATAAAACTGCAATCGCGTCTACCAAAAGATGCATATGCATGCCTAAAATGCGTTTTGGCACAAATCCATGTGCGGGTGCTAAAAGGAGCAGAATCGGCATGCTTTTCACGTCGTTTGGCAGAAATCCACGTGCGCGTTCTGCCAAAAGCGCCATTTGCATGCATATCGTGTGGTTTTGCAGAAAACTGCAATCGCGTCTACCAAAAGATGCATATGCATGCTTAAAACGTGTCTTGGCACGAATCCATGTGCGGGTGCTAAAAAGAGCAGCATCGGCATACTTTTCACGTCGTTTGGTAGAAATCCACGTGCGCGTTCTGCCAAAAGCGCCATTTGCATGCATATCGTGTGGTTTTGCAGAAAACTGCAATCGCGTCTACCAAAAGATGCATATGCATACTTAAAACGCGTTTTGGCACAAATCCATGTGCGGGTGCTAAAAAGAGCAGCATCGGCATGCTTTTCACGTCGTTTGGTGGAAATCCACGTGCGCGTTTTGCCAAAAGCACCATTTGCATGCATATCGTGTGGTTTGCAGAAAACTGCAATCGCGTCTACCAAAAGATGCATATGCATGCTCAAAACGCGTTTTGGCACGAATCCATGTGCGGGTGCTAAAAAGAGCAGCATCGGCATACTTTTCACGTCGTTTGGTAGAAATCCACGTGCGCGTTCTGCCAAAAGCGCCATTTGCATGCATATCGTGTGGTTTTGCAGAAAACTGCAATCGCGTCTACCAAAAGATGCATATGCATACTTAAAACGCGTTTTGGCACAAATCCATGTGCGGGTGCTAAAAAGAGCAGCATCGGCATGCTTTTCACGTCGTTTGGTAGAAATCCACATGCGCGTTCTGCCAAAAGCACCATTTGCATGCATATCGTGTGGTTTTGCAGAAAACTGCAATCGCGTCTACCAAAAGATGCATATGCATGCTTAAAACGCGTTTTGGCACGAATCCATGTGCGGGTGCTAAAAAGAGCAGCATCGGCATGCTTTTCACGTCGTTTGGGAGAAATCCACGTGCGCGTTCTGCCAAAAGCACCTTTTGCATGCATATCGTGTGGTTTTGCAGAAAACTGCAATCGCGTCTACCAAAAGATGCATATGCATGCTTAAAACGCGTTTTGGCACGAATCCATGTGCGGGTGCTAAAAAGAGCAGCATCGGCATGCTTTTCACGTCGTTTGGTAGAAATCCACGTGCGCGTTCTGCCAAAAGCACCATTTGCATGCATATCGTGTGGTTTTGCAGAAAACTGCAATCGCGTCTACCAAAAGATGCATATGCATGCTCAAAACGCGTTTTGGCACGAATCCATGTGCGGGTGCTAAAAAGAGCAGCATCGGCATACTTTTCACGTCGTTTGGTAGAAATCCACGTGCGCGTTCTGCCAAAAGCGCCATTTGCATGCATATCGTGTGGTTTTGCAGAAAACTGCAATCGCGTCTACCAAAAGATGCATATGCATACTTAAAACGCGTTTTGGCACAAATCCATGTGCGGGTGCTAAAAAGAGCAGCATCGGCATGCTTTTCACGTCGTTTGGTAGAAATCCACATGCGCGTTCTGCCAAAAGCACCATTTGCATGCATATCGTGTGGTTTTGCAGAAAACTGCAATCGCGTCTACCAAAAGATGCATATGCATGCTTAAAACGCGTTTTGGCACGAATCCATGTGCGGGTGCTAAAAAGAGCAGCATCGGCATGCTTTTCACGTCGTTTGGGAGAAATCCACGTGCGCGTTCTGCCAAAAGCACCTTTTGCATGCATATCGTGTGGTTTTGCAGAAAACTGCAATCGCGTCTACCAAAAGATGCATATGCATGCTTAAAACGCGTTTTGGCACGAATCCATGTGCGGGTGCTAAAAAGAGCAGCATCGGCATGCTTTTCACGTCGTTTGGTAGAAATCCACGTGCGCGTTCTGCCAAAAGCACCATTTGCATGCATATCGTGTGGTTTTGCAGAAAACTGCAATCGCGTCTACCAAAAGATGCATATGCATGCTTAAAACGCGTTTTGGCACGAATCCATGTGCAGGTGCTAAAAAGAGCAGCATCGGCTGCTTTTCACGTCGTTTGGTAGAAATCCACATGCGCGTTCTGTCAAAAGCACCATTTGCATGCATATCTTGTGGTTTTGCGGAAAACTGCAATCGCGTCTACGAAAACATGCATATGCATGCTTAAAACGCGCTTTGGCACGAATCCATGTGCGGGTGCTAAAAAGAGCAGCATCGGCATGCTTTTCACGTCGTTTGGTAGAAATCCACATGCGCGTTCTGCCAAAAGTACCATTTGCATGCATATCGTGTGGTTTTGCAGAAAACTGCAATCGCGTCTACCAAAAGATGCATATTCATGCTTAAAACGCATTTTGGCACGAATCCATGTGCGGGTACTAAAAAGAGCAGCATCGGCATGCTTTTCACGTCGTTTGGTAGAAATCCACATGCGCGTTCTGCCAAAAGCACCTTTTGCATGCATATCGTGTAGTTTTGCAGAAAACTGCAATCGCGTCTACCAAAAGATGCATATGCATGCTAAAAACGCGTTTTGGCACGAATCCTTGTGCGGGTGCTAAAAAGAGCAGCATCGGCATGCTTTTCACGTCGTTTGGCAGAAATCCACGTGCGCGTTCTGCCAAAAGCACCATTTCCATGCATATCGTGTGGTTTTGCTGAAAACTGCTATCGCGTCTACCAAAAGATGCATATCCATGCTTAAAACGCGTTTTGGCACAAATCCATGTGCGGGTGCTAAAAAGAGCAGCATCCGCATGCTTTTCACGTCGTTTGGTAGAATTCCACGTGCGCGTTCTGCCAAAAGCACCATTTGCATGCATATCGTGTGGTTTTGTAGAAAACTGCAATCGTGTCTACCAAAAGATGCATATGCGTGCTTAAAACACGTTTTGGCACAAATCCATGTGCGGGTGCTAAAAAGAACAGCATCGGCATGCTTTTCACGTCGTTTGGTAGAAATCCACGTGCGCGTTCTGCCAAAAGCACAATTTGCATGCATATCGTGTCGTTTTGTAGAAAACTGCAATCGCGTCTACCAAAAGATGCATATGCATGCTTAAAACGCGCTTTGGCACGAATCCATGTGCGGGTGCTAAAAAGAGCAGCATCGGCATGCTTTTCACGTCGAATGGTAGAAATCCACATGCGCGTTCTGCCAAAAGCACCTTTTGCATGCATATCGTGTGGTTTTGCAGAAAACTTCAATCGCGTCTACCAAAAGATGCATATGCATGCTTAAAACGCGTTTTGGCACAAATACATGTGCGGGCGCTAAAAAGAGCAGCATCGGCATGCTTTTCACGTCGTTTGGTAGAAATCCACGTGCGCGTGCTGCCATGAGCAAAATTTCCATGCATATCGTGTGGTTTTCCAGAAAACTGCAATCGCGTCTACCAAAAGATGCATATGCAAGCTTAAAATGCGTTTTGGCACGAATCCATGTGCGGGTGCTAAAAAGAGCAGCATCGGCATGCTTTTTACGTCGTTTGGTAGAAACCCACGTGCGCGTTCTGCCAAAAGCACCATTCGCATGAATATCGTGTGGTTTTGCAGAAAACTGCAATCGCGTCTACCAAAAGATGCATATGCATGCTCAAAACACGTTTTGGCACAAATCCATGTGCGGGTGCTAAAAAGAACAGCATCGGCATGCTTTTCACGTCGTTTGGTAGAAATCCACGTGCGCGTTCTGCCAAAAGCACCATTTGCATGCATATCGTGTCGTTTTGTAGAAAACTGCAATCGTGTCTACCAAAAGATGCATATGCATGCTTAAAACGCGTTTTGGCACGAATCCATGTGCGGGTGCTAAAAAGAGCAGCATCGGCTGCTTTTCACGTCGTTTGGTAGAAATCCACATGCGCGTTCTGTCAAAAGCACCATTTGCATGCATATCTTGTGGTTTTGCGGAAAACTGCAATCGCGTCTACGAAAACATGCATATGCATGCTTAAAACGCGCTTTGGCACGAATCCATGTGCGGGTGCTAAAAAGAGCAGCATCGGCATGCTTTTCACGTCGTTTGGTAGAAATCCACATGCGCGTTCTGTCAAAAGCACCACTTGCATGCATATCTTGTGGTTTTGCGGAAAAGTGCAATCGCGTCTACGAAAACATGCATATGCATGCTTAAAACGCGCTTTGGCACGAATCCATGTGCGGGTGCTAAAAAGAGCAGCATCGGCATGCTTTTCACGTCGTTTGGTAGAAATCCACATGCGCGTTCTGCCAAAAGTACCATTTGCATGCATATCGTGTGGTTTTGCAGAAAACTGCAATCGCGTCTACCAAAAGATGCATATTCATGCTTAAAACGCATTTTGGCACGAATCCATGTGCGGGTACTAAAAAGAGCAGCATCGGCATGCTTTTCACGTCGTTTGGTAGAAATCCACATGCGCGTTCTGCCAAAAGCACCTTTTGCATGCATATCGTGTAGTTTTGCAGAAAACTGCAATCGCGTCTACCAAAAGATGCATATGCATGCTAAAAACGCGTTTTGGCACGAATCCTTGTGCGGGTGCTAAAAAGAGCAGCATCGGCATGCTTTTCACGTCGTTTGGCAGAAATCCACGTGCGCGTTCTGCCAAAAGCACCATTTCCATGCATATCGTGTGGTTTTGCTGAAAACTGCTATCGCGTCTACCAAAAGATGCATATCCATGCTTAAAACGCGTTTTGGCACAAATCCATGTGCGGGTGCTAAAAAGAGCAGCATCCGCATGCTTTTCACGTCGTTTGGTAGAATTCCACGTGCGCGTTCTGCCAAAAGCACCATTTGCATGCATATCGTGTGGTTTTGTAGAAAACTGCAATCGTGTCTACCAAAAGATGCATATGCGTGCTTAAAACACGTTTTGGCACAAATCCATGTGCGGGTGCTAAAAAGAACAGCATCGGCATGCTTTTCACGTCGTTTGGTAGAAATCCACGTGCGCGTTCTGCCAAAAGCACAATTTGCATGCATATCGTGTCGTTTTGTAGAAAACTGCAATCGCGTCTACCAAAAGATGCATATGCATGCTTAAAACGCGCTTTGGCACGAATCCATGTGCGGGTGCTAAAAAGAGCAGCATCGGCATGCTTTTCACGTCGAATGGTAGAAATCCACATGCGCGTTCTACCATAAGCAAAATTTGCATGCATATCGTGTGGTTTTACAGAAAACTGCAATCCCGTCTGCCAAAAGATGCATATGCATGCTTAAAATGCGTTTTGGCACAAATCCATGTGCGGGTGCTAAAAAGAGCAGCATCGGCATGCTTTTCACGTCGTTTGGCAGAAATCCACGTGCGCGTTCTGCCAAAAGCACCATTTGCATGCATATCGTGTGGTTTTGCAGAAAAGTGCATCCGCGACTACCAAAAGATGCTTGTGCAGGTTTAAAACGCGTTTTGGCACAAATCCATGTGCGGGTGCTAAAAAGAGCAGCATCGGCATGCTTTTTACGTCGTTTGGTAGAAACCCACGTGCGCGTTCTGCCAAAAGCACCATTTGCATGCATATCGTGTGGTTTTGCAGAAAACTGCAATCGCGTCTACCAAAAGATGCATATGCATGCTTAAAACGCGTTTTGGCACGAATCCATGTGCGGGTGCTAAAAAGAGCAGCATTGGCATGCTTTTCACGTCGTTTGGTAGACATCCACGTGCGCGTTCTGCCAAAAGCACCATTTGCATGCATATCGTGTGGTTTTGCAGAAAACTGCAATCGCGTCTACCAAAAGATGCATATGCATGCTTAAAACACGTTTTGGCACAAATCCATGCGCGGGTGCTAAAAAGAGCAGCATCGGCATGCTTTTCACGTCGTTTGGTGGAATTCCACGTGCGCGTTCTGCCATAAGCAAAATTTGCATGCATATCGTGTTGTTTTGCAGAAAACTGCAATCGCGTCTTCCAAAAGATGCATATGCATGCTTAAAACGCGTTTTGGCACGAATCCATGTGCGGGTGCTAAAAAGAGCAGCATCGGCATGCTTTTCACGTCGTTTGGTAGAAATCCACGTGCGCGTTCTGCCAAAAGCACCATTTGCATGCTTATCGTGTGGTTTTGCGGAAAACTGCAATCGCGTCTACCAAAAGATGCATATGCATGCTTAAAACGCGTTTTGGCACGAATCCATGTGCGGGTGCTAAAAAGAGCAGCATCGGCATGCTTTTCACGTCGTTTGGTAGAAATCCACATGCGCGTTCTGTCAAAAGCACCATTTGCATGCATATCGTGTGGTTTTGCAGAAAACTGCAATCGCGTCTACCAAAACATGCATATGCATGCTTAAAACGCGCTTTGGCACCAATCCATGTGCGGGTGCTAAAAAGAGCAGCATCGGCATGCTTTTCACGTCGTTTGGTAGAAATCCACATGCGCGTTCTGCCAAAAGCACCATTTGCATGCATATCGTGTGGTTTTGCAGAAAACTGCAATCGCGTCTACCAAAAGATGCATATGCATGCTTAAAACACGTTTTGGCACAAATCCATGCGCGGGTGCTAAAAAGAGCAGCATCGGCATGCTTTTCACGTCGTTTGGTGGAAATCCACGTGCGCGTTCTGCCATAAGCAAAATTTGCATGCATATCGTGTTGTTTTGCAGAAAACTGCAATCGCGTCTTCCAAAAGATGCATATGCATGCTTAAAACGCGTTTTGGCACGAATCCATGTGCGGGTGCTAAAAAGAGCAGCATCGGCATGCTTTTCACGTCGTTTGGTAGAAATCCACGTGCGCGTTCTGCCAAAAGCACCATTTGCATGCTTATCGTGTGGTTTTGCGGAAAACTGCAATCGCGTCTACCAAAAGATGCATATGCATGCTTAAAACGCGCTTTGGCACCAATCCATGTGCGGGTGCTAAAAAGAGCAGCATCGGCATGCTTTTCACGTCGTTTGGTAGAAATCCACATGCGCGTTCTGCCAAAAGCACCATTTGCATGCATATCGTGTGGTTTTGCAGAAAACTGCAATCGCGTCTACCAAAAGATGCATATGCATGCTTAAAACGCATTTTGGCACGAATCCATGTGCGGGTGCTAAAAAGAGCAGCATCGGCATGCTTTTCACGTCGTTTGGTAGAAATCCACATGCGCGTTCTGCCAAAAGCACCTTTTGCATGCATATAGTGCCGTTTTGCACAAAACTGCAATCGCGTCTACCAAAACATGCATATGCATGCTTAAAACGCGCTTTGGCACCAATCCATGTGCGGGTGCTAAAAAGAGCAGCATCGGCATGCTTTTCACGTCGTTTGGTAGAAATCCACATGCGCGTTCTGCCAAAAGCACCATTTGCATGCGTATCGTGTGGTTTTGCAGAAAACTGCAATCGCGTCTACCAAAAGATGCATATGCATGCTTAAAACGCATTTTGGCACGAATCCATGTGCGGGTGCTAAAAAGAGCAGCATCGGCATGCTTTTCACGTCGTTTGGTAGAAATCCACATGCGCGTTCTGCCAAAAGCACCTTTTGCATGCATATAGTGCGGTTTTGCACAAAACTGCAATCGCGTCTACCAAAAGATGCATATGCATGCTAGAAACGCGTTTTGGCACGAATCCTTGTGCGGGTGCTAAAAAGAGCAGCATCGGCATGCTTTTCACGTCGTTTGGTAGAAATCCACGTGCGCGTTCTGCCAAAAGCACCATTTCTATGCATATCGTGTGGTTTTGCAGAAAATGCAATCGCGTCTACCAAAAGATGCATATGCATGCTTAAAACGCATTTTGGCACAAGTTTATGTGCGGGTGCTAAAGTGAACCGCATCGGCATGCTTTTCACGTCGTTTGGTAGAAATCCACATGCGCGTTCTGCCAAAAGCACCTTTTGCATGCATATAGTGCGGTTTTGCACAAAACTGCAATCGCGTCTACCAAAAGATGCATATACATGCTAAAAACGCGTTTTGGCACGAATCCTTGTGCGGGTGCTAAAAAGAGCAGCATCGGCATGCTCTTCACGTCGTTTGGTAGAAATCCACGTGCGCGTTCTGCCAAAAGCACCATTTGCATGCATATCGTGTGGTTTTGTAGAAAACTGCAATCGCGTCTACCAAAAGATGCATATCCATGCTTAAAACGCGTTTTGGCACGAATCCATGTGCGGGTGCTAAAAAGAGCAGCATCGGCATGCTTTTCACGTCGTTTGGTAGAAATCCACGTGCGCGTTCTGCCAAAAGCACCATTTGCATGCATATCGTGTGGTTTTGCAGAAAACTGCAATCGCGTCTACCAAAAGATGCATATGCATGCTTAAAACGCGTTTTGGCACGAATCCGTGTGCGGGTGCTAAAAAGAGCAGCATCGGTATGCTTTTCGCGTCGTTTGGTATAAATCCACGTGCGCGTTCTGCCAAAAGCACCTTTTGCATGCATATCGTGTGGTTTTGCAGAAAACTGCAATCGCGTCTACCAAAAGATGCATATGCATGCTTAAAACGCGTTTTGGCACGAATCCATGTGCGGGTGCTAAAAAGAGCAGCATCGGCATGCTTTTCACGTCGTTTGGTAGAAATCCACGTGCGCGTTCTGCCAAAAGCACCATTTGCATGCATATCGTGTGGTTTTGCAGAAAACTGCAATCGCGTCTACCTAAAGATGCATATGCATGCTTAAAACGCGTTTTGGCACGAATCCATGTGCGGGTGCTAAAAAGAGCAGCATCGGCTGCTTTTCACGTCGTTTGGTTGAAATCCACATGCGCGTTCTGTCAAAAGCACCATTTGCATGTATATCTTGTGGTTTTGCAGAAAACTGCAATCGCGTCTACGAAAACATGCATATGCATGCTTAAAACGCGCTTTGGCACGAATCCATGTGCGGGTGCTAAAAAGAGCAGCATGGGCATGCTTTTCACGTCGTTTGGTCGAAATCCACGTGCGCGTTTTGCCAAAAGCACCATTTGCATGCATATCGTGTGGTTTTGCAGAAAACTGCAATCGCGTCTACCAAAAGATGCATATGCATGCTTAAAACGCGTTTTGGCACGAATCCATGTGCGGGTGCTAAAAAGAGCAGCATCGGCATGCTTTTCACGTCGTTTGGTAGAAATCCACGTGCGCGTTCTGCCAAAAGCACCATTTGCATGCATATCGTGTGGTTTTGCAGAAAACTGCAATCGCGTCTACCAAAAGATGCATATGCATGCTTAAAACGCGTTTTGGCACGAATCCATGTGCGGGTGCTAAAAAGAGCAGCATCGGCATGCTTTTCACGTCGTTTGGTAGAAATCCAGTGCGCGTTCTGCCATAAGCAAAATTTGCATGCATATCGTGTGGTTTTGCATAAAACTGCAATCGCGTCTACCAAAAGATGCATATGCATGCTTAAAATGCGTTTTGGCACAAATCCATGTGCGGGTGCTAAAAAGAGCAGCATCGGCATGCTTTTCACGTCGTTTGGTAGAAATCCACGTGCGCGTTCTGCCAAAAGCACCATTTGCATGCATATCGTGTGGTTTTGCAGAAAACTGCAATCGCGTCTACCAAAAGATGCATATGCATGCTTAAAACGCGTTTTGGCACGAATCCATGTGCGGGTGCTAAAAAGAGCAGCATCGGCATGCTTTTCACGTCGTTTGGTAGAAATCCACGTGCGCGTTCTGCCAAAAGCACCGTTTGCATGCATATCGTGTGGTTTTGTAGAAAACTGCAATCGCGTCTACCAAAAGATGCATATGCATGCCTAAAACGCGTTTTGGCACAAATCCATGTGCGGGTGCTAAAAAGAGCAGCATCGGCATACTTTTCACGTCGTTTGGTAGAAATCCACGTGCGCGTTCTGCGAAAAGCGCCATTTGCATGCATATCGTGTGGTTTTGCAGAAAACTGCAATCGCGTTTACCAAAAGATGCATATGCATACTTAAAACGCGTTTTGGCACAAATCCATGTGCGGGTGCTAAAAAGAGCAGCATCGGCATGCTTTTCACGTCGTTTGGTAGAAATCCACATGCGCGTTCTGCCAAAAGCACCATTTGCATGCATATCGTGTGGTTTTGCAGAAAACTGCAATCGCGTCTACCAAAAGATGCATATGCATGCTTAAAACGCGTTTTGGCACGAATCCATGTGCGGGTGCTAAAAAGAGCAGCATCGGCATGCTTTTCACGTCGTTTGGTAGAAATCCACGTGCGCGTTCTGCCAAAAGCACCGTTTGCATGCATATCGTGTGGTTTTGTAGAAAACTGCAATCGCGTCTACCAAAAGATGCATATGCATGCTTAAAACGCGGTTTGGCACAAATCCATGTGCGGGTGCTAAAAAGAGCAGCATCGGCATGCTTTTCACGTCGTTTGGTGGAAATCCACGTGCGCGTTTTGCCAAAAGCACCATTTGCATGCATATCGTGTGGTTTTGCAGAAAACTGCAATCGCGTCTACCAAAAGATGCATATGCATGCTTAAAACGCGTTTTGGCACGAATCCATGTGCGGGTGCTAAAAAGAGCAGCATCGGCATACTTTTCACGTCGTTTGGTAGAAATCCACGTGCGCGTTCTGCCAAAAGCGCCATTTGCATGCATATCGTGTGGTTTTGCAGAAAACTGCAATCGCGTCTACCAAAAGATGCATATGCATACTTAAAACGCATTTTGGCACAAATCCATGTGCGGGTGCTAAAAAGAGCAGCATCGGCATGCTTTTCACGTCGTTTGGTAGAAATCCACATGCGCGTTCTGCCAAAAGCACCATTTGCATGCATATCGTGTGGTTTTGCAGAAAACTGCAATCGCGTCTACCAAAAGATGCATATGCATGCTTAAAACGCGTTTTGGCACGAATCCATGTGCGGGTGCTAAAAAGAGCAGCATCGGCATGCTTTTCACGTCGTTTGGGAGAAATCCACGTGCGCGTTCTGCCAAAAGCACCTTTTGCATGCATATCGTGTGGTTTTGCAGAAAACTGCAATCGCGTCTACCAAAAGATGCATATGCATGCTTAAAACGCGTTTTGGCACGAATCCATGTGCGGGTGCTAAAAAGAGCAGCATCGGCTGCTTTTCACGTCGTTTGGTAGAAATCCACATGCGCGTTCTGTCAAAAGCACCATTTGCATGCATATCTTGTGGTTTTGCGGAAAACTGCAATCGCGTCTACGAAAACATGCATATGCATGCTTAAAACGCGCTTTGGCACGAATCCATGTGCGGGTGCTAAAAAGAGCAGCATTGGCATGCTTTTCACGTCGTTTGGTAGAAATCCACATGCGCGTTCTGCCAAAAGTACCATTTGCATGCATAACGTGTGGTTTTGCAGAAAACTGCAATCGCGTCTACCAAAAGATGCATATTCATGCTTAAAACGCATTTTGGCACGAATCCATGTGCGGGTGCTAAAAAGAACCGCATCGGCATGCTTTTCACGTCGTTTGGTAGAAATCCACATGCGCGTTCTGCCAAAACCACCTTTTGCATGCATATAGTGCGGTTTTGCACAAAACTGCAATCGCGTCTACCAAAAGATGCATATGCATGCTAAAAACGCGTTTTGGCACGAATCCTTGTGCGGGTGCTAAAAAGAGCAGCATCGGCTTGCTTTTCACGTCGTTTGGTAGAAATCCACGTGCGCGTTCTGCCAAAAGCACCATTTGCATGCATATCGTGTGGTTTTGTAGAAAACTGCAATCGCGTCTACCAAAAGATGCATATCCATGCTTAAAACGCGTTTTGGCACGAATCCATGTGCGGGTGCTAAAAAGAGCAGCATCGGCATGCTTTTCACGTCGTTTGGTAGAAATCCACGTGCGCGTTCTGCCAAAAGCACCATTTGCATGCATATCGTGTGGTTTTGCAGAAAACTGCAATCGCGTCTACCAAAAGATGCATATGCATGCTTAAAACGCGTTTTGGCACGAATCCGTGTGCGGGTGCTAAAAAGAGCAGCATCGGTATGCTTTTCGCGTCGTTTGGTATAAATCCACGTGCGCGTTCTGCCAAAAGCACCTTTTGCATGCATATCGTGTGGTTTTGCAGAAAACTGCAATCGCGTCTACCAAAAGATGCATATGCATGCTTAAAACGCGTTTTGGCACGAATCCATGTGCGGGTGCTAAAAAGAGCAGCATCGGCATGCTTTTCACGTCGTTTGGTAGAAATCCACGTGCGCGTTCTGCCAAAAGCACCATTTGCATGCATATCGTGTGGTTTTGCAGAAAACTGCAATCGCGTCTACCAAAAGATGCATATGCATGCTTAAAACGCGTTTTGGCACGAATCCATGTGCGGGTGCTAAAAAGAGCAGCATCGGCTGCTTTTCACGTCGTTTGGTAGAAATCCACATGCGCGTTCTGTCAAAAGCACCATTTGCATGCATATCTTGTGGTTTTGCAGAAAACTGCAATCGCGTCTACGAAAACATGCATATGCATGCTTAAAACGCGCTTTGGCACGAATCCATGTGCGGGTGCTAAAAAGAGCAGCATGGGCATGCTTTTCACGTCGTTTGGTAGAAATCCACATGCGCGTTCTGCCAAAAGCACCATTTGCATGCATATCGTGTGGTTTTGCAGAAAACTGCAATCGCGTCTACCAAAAGATGCATATGCATGCTTAAAACGCATTTTGGCACGAATCCATGTGCGGGTGCTAAAAAGAGCAGCATCGGCATGCTTTTCACGTCGTTTGGTAGAAATCCACATGCGCGTTCTGCCAAAAGCACCTTTTGCATGCATATAGTGCCGTTTTGCACAAAACTGCAATCGCGTCTACCAAAACATGCATATGCATGCTTAAAACGCGCTTTGGCACCAATCCATGTGCGGGTGCTAAAAAGAGCAGCATCGGCATGCTTTTCACGTCGTTTGGTAGAAATCCACATGCGCGTTCTGCCAAAAGCACCATTTGCATGCGTATCGTGTGGTTTTGCAGAAAACTGCAATCGCGTCTACCAAAAGATGCATATGCATGCTTAAAACGCATTTTGGCACGAATCCATGTGCGGGTGCTAAAAAGAGCAGCATCGGCATGCTTTTCACGTCGTTTGGTAGAAATCCACATGCGCGTTCTGCCAAAAGCACCTTTTGCATGCATATAGTGCGGTTTTGCACAAAACTGCAATCGCGTCTACCAAAAGATGCATATGCATGCTAGAAACGCGTTTTGGCACGAATCCTTGTGCGGGTGCTAAAAAGAGCAGCATCGGCATGCTTTTCACGTCGTTTGGTAGAAATCCACGTGCGCGTTCTGCCAAAAGCACCATTTCTATGCATATCGTGTGGTTTTGCAGAAAATGCAATCGCGTCTACCAAAAGATGCATATGCATGCTTAAAACGCATTTTGGCACAAGTTTATGTGCGGGTGCTAAAGTGAACCGCATCGGCATGCTTTTCACGTCGTTTGGTAGAAATCCACATGCGCGTTCTGCCAAAAGCACCTTTTGCATGCATATAGTGCGGTTTTGCACAAAACTGCAATCGCGTCTACCAAAAGATGCATATGCATGCTAAAAACGCGTTTTGGCACGAATCCTTGTGCGGGTGCTAAAAAGAGCAGCATCGGCATGCTCTTCACGTCGTTTGGTAGAAATCCACGTGCGCGTTCTGCCAAAAGCACCATTTGCATGCATATCGTGTGGTTTTGTAGAAAACTGCAATCGCGTCTACCAAAAGATGCATATCCATGCTTAAAACGCGTTTTGGCACGAATCCATGTGCGGGTGCTAAAAAGAGCAGCATCGGCATGCTTTTCACGTCGTTTGGTAGAAATCCACGTGCGCGTTCTGCCAAAAGCACCATTTGCATGCATATCGTGTGGTTTTGCAGAAAACTGCAATCGCGTCTACCAAAAGATGCATATGCATGCTTAAAACGCGTTTTGGCACGAATCCGTGTGCGGGTGCTAAAAAGAGCAGCATCGGTATGCTTTTCGCGTCGTTTGGTATAAATCCACGTGCGCGTTCTGCCAAAAGCACCTTTTGCATGCATATCGTGTGGTTTTGCAGAAAACTGCAATCGCGTCTACCAAAAGATGCATATGCATGCTTAAAACGCGTTTTGGCACGAATCCATGTGCGGGTGCTAAAAAGAGCAGCATCGGCATGCTTTTCACGTCGTTTGGTAGAAATCCACGTGCGCGTTCTGCCAAAAGCACCATTTGCATGCATATCGTGTGGTTTTGCAGAAAACTGCAATCGCGTCTACCAAAAGATGCATATGCATGCTTAAAACGCGTTTTGGCACGAATCCATGTGCGGGTGCTAAAAAGAGCAGCATCGGCTGCTTTTCACGTCGTTTGGTTGAAATCCACATGCGCGTTCTGTCAAAAGCACCATTTGCATGTATATCTTGTGGTTTTGCAGAAAACTGCAATCGCGTCTACGAAAACATGCATATGCATGCTTAAAACGCGCTTTGGCACGAATCCATGTGCGGGTGCTAAAAATAGCAGCATGGGCATGCTTTTCACGTCGTTTGGTCGAAATCCACGTGCGCGTTTTGCCAAAAGCACCATTTGCATGCATATCGTGTGGTTTTGCAGAAAACTGCAATCGCGTCTACCAAAGATGCATATGCATGCTTAAAACGCGTTTTGGCACGAATCCATGTGCGGGTGCTAAAAAGAGCAGCATCGGCATGCTTTTCACGTCGTTTGGTAGAAATCCACGTGCGCGTTCTGCCAAAAGCACCATTTGCATGCATATCGTGTGGTTTTGCAGAAAACTGCAATCGCGTCTACCAAAAGATGCATATGCATGCTTAAAACGCGTTTTGGCACGAATCCATGTGCGGGTGCTAAAAAGAGCAGCATCGGCATGCTTTTCACGTCGTTTGGTAGAAATCCAGTGCGCGTTCTGCCATAAGCAAAATTTGCATGCATATCGTGTGGTTTTGCATAAAACTGCAATCGCGTCTACCAAAAGATGCATATGCATGCTTAAAATGCGTTTTGGCACAAATCCATGTGCGGGTGCTAAAAAGAGCAGCATCGGCATGCTTTTCACGTCGTTTGGTAGAAATCCACGTGCGCGTTCTGCCAAAAGCACCATTTGCATGCATATCGTGTGGTTTTGGCAGAAAACTGCAATCGCGTCTACCAAAAGATGCATATGCATGCTTAAAACGCGTTTTGGCACGAATCCATGTGCGGGTGCTAAAAAGAGCAGCATCGGCATGCTTTTCACGTCGTTTGGTAGAAATCCACGTGCGCGTTCTGCCAAAAGCACCGTTTGCATGCATATCGTGTGGTTTTGTAGAAAACTGCAATCGCGTCTACCAAAAGATGCATATGCATGCTTAAAACGCGTTTTGGCACAAATCCATGTGCGGGTGCTAAAAAGAGCAGCATCGGCATACTTTTCACGTCGTTTGGTAGAAATCCACGTGCGCGTTCTGCCAAAAGCGCCATTTGCATGCATATCGTGTGGTTTTGCAGAAAACTGCAATCGCGTTTACCAAAAGATGCATATGCATACTTAAAACGCGTTTTGGCACAAATCCATGTGCGGGTGCTAAAAAGAGCAGCATCGGCATGCTTTTCACGTCGTTTGGTAGAAATCCACATGCGCGTTCTGCCAAAAGCACCATTTGCATGCATATCGTGTGGTTTTGCAGAAAACTGCAATCGCGTCTACCAAAAGATGCATATGCATGCTTAAAACGCGTTTTGGCACGAATCCATGTGCGGGTGCTAAAAAGAGCAGCATCGGCATGCTTTTCACGTCGTTTGGTAGAAATCCACGTGCGCGTTCTGCCAAAAGCACCGTTTGCATGCATATCGTGTGGTTTTGTAGAAAACTGCAATCGCGTCTACCAAAAGATGCATATGCATGCTTAAAACGCGGTTTGGCACAAATCCATGTGCGGGTGCTAAAAAGAGCAGCATCGGCATGCTTTTCACGTCGTTTGGTGGAAATCCACGTGCGCGTTTTGCCAAAAGCACCATTTGCATGCATATCGTGTGGTTTTGCAGAAAACTGCAATCGCGTCTACCAAAAGATGCATATGCATGCTTAAAACGCGTTTTGGCACGAATCCATGTGCGGGTGCTAAAAAGAGCAGCATCGGCATACTTTTCACGTCGTTTGGTAGAAATCCACGTGCGCGTTCTGCCAAAAGCGCCATTTGCATGCATATCGTGTGGTTTGCAGAAAACTGCAATCGCGTCTACCAAAAGATGCATATGCATACTTAAAACGCATTTTGGCACAAATCCCATGTGCGGGTGCTAAAAAGAGCAGCATCGGCATGCTTTTCACGTCGTTTGGTAGAAATCCACATGCGCGTTCTGCCAAAAGCACCATTTGCATGCATATCGTGTGGTTTTGCAGAAAACTGCAATCGCGTCTACCAAAAGATGCATATGCATGCTTAAAACGCGTTTTGGCACGAATCCATGTGCGGGTGCTAAAAAGAGCAGCATCGGCATGCGTTTCACGTCGTTTGGGAGAAATCCACGTGCGCGTTCTGCCAAAAGCACCTTTTGCATGCATATCGTGTGGTTTTGCAGAAAACTGCAATCGCGTCTACCAAAAGATGCATATGCATGCTTAAAACGCGTTTTGGCACGAATCCATGTGCGGGTGCTAAAAAGAGCAGCATCGGCATGCTTTTCACGTCGTTTGGTAGAAATCCACGTGCGCGTTCTGCCAAAAGCACCATTTGCATGCATATCGTGTGGTTTTGCAGAAAACTGCAATCGCGTCTACCAAAAGATGCATATGCATGCTTAAAACGCGTTTTGGCACGAATCCATGTGCGGGTGCTAAAAAGAGCAGCATCGGCTGCTTTTCACGTCGTTTGGTAGAAATCCACATGCGCGTTCTGTCAAAAGCACCATTTGCATGCATATCTTGTGGTTTTGCGGAAAACTGCAATCGCGTCTACGAAAACATGCATATGCATGCTTAAAACGCGCTTTGGCACGAATCCATGTGCGGGTGCTAAAAAGAGCAGCATCGGCATGCTTTTCACGTCGTTTGGTAGAAATCCACATGCGCGTTCTGCCAAAAGTAGCATTTGCATGCATATCGTGTGGTTTTGCAGAAAACTGCAATCGCGTCTACCAAAAGATGCATATTCATGCTTAAAATGCATTTGGCACGAATCCATGTGCGGGTGCTAAAAAGAACCGCATCGGCATGCTTTTCACGTCGTTTGGTAGAAATCCACATGCGCGTTCTGCCAAAACCACCTTTTGCATGCATATAGTGCGGTTTTTGCACAAAACTGCAATCGCGTCTACCAAAAGATGCATATGCATGCTAAAAACGCGTTTTGGCACGAATCCTTGTGCGGGTGCTAAAAAGAGCAGCATCGGCTTGCTTTTCACGTCGTTTGGTAGAAATCCACGTGGCGCGTTCTGCCAAAAGCACCATTTGCATGCATATCGTGTGGTTTTGTAGAAAACTGCAATCGCGTCTACCAAAAGATGCATATCCATGCTTAAAACGCGTTTTGGCACGAATCCATGTGCGGGTGCTAAAAAGAGCAGCATCGGCATGCTTTTCACGTCGTTTGGTAGAAATTTACGTGCGCGTTCTGCCAAAAGCACCATTTGCATGCATATCGTGTGGTTTTGCAGAAAACTGCAATCGCGTCTACCAAAAGATGCCTATGCATGCTTAAAACGCGTTTTGGCACGAATCGTGTGCGGGTGCTAAAAAGAGCAGCATCGGTATGCTTTTCGCGTCGTTTGGTATAAATCCACGTGCGCGTTCTGCCAAAAGCACCTTTTGCATGCATATCGTGTGGGTTTTGCAGAAAACTGCAATCGCGTCTACCAAAAGATGCATATGCATGCTTAAAACGCGTTTTGGCACGAATCCATGTGCGGGTGCTAAAAAGAGCAGCATCGGCATGCTTTTCACGTCGTTTGGTAGAAATCCACGTGCGCGTTCTGCCAAAAGCACCATTTGCATGCATATCGTGTGGTTTTGCAGAAAACTGCAATCGCGTCTACCAAAAGATGCATATGCATGCTTAAAACGCGTTTTGGCACGAATCCATGTGCGGGTGCTAAAAAGAGCAGCATCGGCTGCTTTTCACGTCGTTTGGTAGAAATCCACATGCGCGTTCTGTCAAAAGCACCATTTGCATGCATATCTTGTGGTTTTGCAGAAAACTGCAATCGCGTCTACGAAAACATGCATATGCATGCTTAAAACGCGCTTTGGCACGAATCCATGTGCGGGTGCTAAAAAGAGCAGCATGGGCATGCTTTTCACGTCGTTTGGTCGAAATCCACGTGCGCGTTTTGCCAAAAGCACCATTTGCATGCATATCGTGTGGTTTTGCAGAAAACTGCAATCGCGTCTACCAAAAGATGCATATGCATGCTTAAAACGCGTTTTGGCACGAATCCATGTGCGGGTGCTAAAAAGAGCAGCATCGGCATGCTTTTCACGTCGTTTGGTAGAAATCCACGTGCGCGTTCTGCCAAAAGCACCATTTGCATGCATATCGTGTGGTTTTGCAGAAAACTGCAATCGCGTCTACCAAAGATGCATATGCATGCTTAAAACGCGTTTTGGCACGAATCCATGTGCGGGTGCTAAAAAGAGCAGCATCGGCATGCTTTTCACGTCGTTTGGTAGAAATCCAGTGCGCGTTCTGCCATAAGCAAAATTTGCATGCATATCGTGTGGTTTTGCATAAAACTGCAATCGCGTCTACCAAAAGATGCATATGCATGCTTAAAATGCGTTTTGGCACAAATCCATGTGCGGGTGCTAAAAAGAGCAGCATCGGCATGCTTTTCACGTCGTTTGGTAGAAATCCACGTGCGCGTTCTGCCAAAAGCACCATTTGCATGCATATCGTGTGGTTTTGCAGAAAACTGCAATCGCGTCTACCAAAAGATGCATATGCATGCTTAAAACGCGTTTTGGCACGAATCCATGTGCGGGTGCTAAAAAGAGCAGCATCGGCATGCTTTTCACGTCGTTTGGTAGAAATCCACGTGCGCGTTCTGCCAAAGGCACCGTTTGCATGCATATCGTGTGGTTTTGTAGAAAACTGCAATCGCGTCTACCAAAAGATGCATATGCATGCTTAAAACGCGTTTTGGCACAAATCCATGTGCGGGTGCTAAAAAGAGCAGCATCGCATACTTTTCACGTCGTTTGGTAGAAATCCAGTGCGCGTTCTGCCAAAAGCGCCATTTGCATGCATATCGTGTGGTTTTGCAGAAAACTGCAATCGCGTCTACCAAAAGATGCATATGCATACTTAAAACGCGTTTTGGCACAAATCCATGTGCGGGTGCTAAAAAGAGCAGCATCGGCATGCTTTTCACGTCGTTTGGTAGAAATCCACATGCCGCGTTCTGCCAAAAGCACCATTTGCATGCATATCGTGTGGTTTTGCAGAAAACTGCAATCGCGTCTACCAAAAGATGCATATGCATGCTTAAAACGCGTTTTGGCACGAATCCATGTGCGGGTGCTAAAAAGAGCAGCATCGGCATGCTTTTCACGTCGTTTGGTAGAAATCCACGTGCGCGTTCTGCCAAAAGCACCGTTTGCATGCTTATCGTGTGGTTTTGTAGAAAACTGCAATCGCGTCTACCAAAAGATGCATATGCATGCTTAAAACGCGTTTTGGCACAAATCCATGTGCGGGTGCTAAAAAGAGCAGCATCGGCATGCTTTTCACGTCGTTTGGTGGAAATCCACGTGCGCGTTTTGCCAAAAGCACCATTTGCATGCATATCGTGTGGTTTTGCAGAAAACTGCAATCGCGTCTACCAAAAGATGCATATGCATGCTTAAAACGCGTTTTGGCACGAATCCATGTGCGGGTGCTAAAAAGAGCAGCATCGGCATACTTTTCACGTCGTTTCGTAGAAATCCACGTGCGCGTTCTGCCAAAAGCGCCATTTGCATGCATATCGTGTGGTTTTGCAGAAAACTGCAATCGCGTCTACCAAAAGATGCATATGCCTACTTAAAACGCGTTTTGGCACAAATCCATGTGCGGGTGCTAAAAAGAGCAGCATCGGCTGCTTTTCACGTCGTTTGGTAGAAATCCACATGCGCGTTCTGTCAAAAGCACCATTTGCATGCATATCTTGTGGTTTTGCGGAAAACTGCAATCGCGTCTACGAAAACATGCATATGCATGCTTAAAACGCGCTTTGGCACGAATCCATGTGCGGGTGCTAAAAGAGCAGCATCGGCATGCTTTTCAAGTCGTTTGGTAGAAATCCACATGCGCGTTCTGCCAAAAGTACCATTTGCATGCATATCGTGTGGTTTTGCAGAAAACTGCAATCGCGTCTACCAAAAGATGCATATGCATGCTAAAAACGCGTTTTGGCACGAATCCTTGTGCGGGTGCTAAAAAGAGCAGCATCGGCATGCTTTTCACGTCGTTTGGCAGAAATCCACGTGCGCGTTCTGCCAAAAGCACCATTTCCATGCATATCGTGTGGTTTTGCTGAAAACTGCTATCGCGTCTACCAAAAGATGCATATCCATGCTTAAAACGCGTTTTGGCACAAATCCATGTGCGGGTGCTAAAAAGAGCAGCATCCGCATGCTTTTCACGGTCGTTTGGTAGAATTCCACGTGCGCGTTCTGCCAAAAGCACAATTTGCATGCATATCGTGTGGTTTTGTAGAAAACTGCAATCGTGTCTACCAAAAGATGCATATGCGTGCTTAAAACACGTTTTGGCACAAATCCATGTGCGGGTGCTAAAAAGAACAGCATCGGCATGCTTTTCACGTCGTTTGGTAGAAATCACGTGCGCGTTCTGCCAAAAGCACCATTTGCATGCATATCGTGTCGTTTTGTAGAAAACTGCAATCGCGTCTACCAAAAGATGCATATGCATGCTTAAAACGCGCTTTGGCACGAATCCATGTGCGGGTGCTAAAAAGAGCAGCATCGGCATGCTTTTCACGTCGTTTGGTAGAAATCCACATGCGCGTTCTGCCAAAAGCACCTTTTGCATACATATCGTGTGGTTTTGCAGAAAACTTCAATCGCGTCTACCAAAAGATGCATATGCATGCTAAAAACGCGTTTTGGCACGAATCCTTGTGCGGGTGCTAAAAAGAGCAGCATCGGCATGCTTTTCACGTCGTTTGGTAGAAATCCACGTGCGCGTTCTGCCAAAAGCACCATTTGCATGCATATCGTGTGGTTTTGCAGAAAACTGCAATCGCGTCTACCAAAAGATGCATATGCGTGCTTAAAACGCGTTTTGGCACAAATACATGTGTGGGCGCTAAAAAGAGCAGCATCGGCATGCTTTTCACGTCGTTTGGTAGAAATCCACGTGCGCGTGTGCTGCCATAAGCAAAATTTCCATGCATATCGTGTGGTTTTGCAGAAAACTGCAATCGCGTCTACCAAAAGATGCATATGCAAGCTTAAAATGCGTTTTGGCACGAATCCATGTGCGGGTGCTAAAAAGAGCAGCATCGGCATGCTTTTTACGTCGTTTGGTAGAAACCCACGTGCGCGTTCTGCCAAAAGCACCATTTGCATGAATATCGTGTGGTTTTGCAGAAAACTGCAATCGCGTCTACCAAAAGATGCATATGCATGCTCAAAACACGTTTTGGCACAAATCCATGTGCGGGTGCTAAAAAGAACAGCATCGGCATGCTTTTCACGTCGTTTGGTAGAAATCCACGTGCGCGTTCTGCCAAAAGCACCATTTGCATGCATATCGTGTCGTTTTGTAGAAAACTGCAATCGTGTCTAC
>NW_027226060.1:17500-23960 GCF_038994185.2 Dermacentor albipictus | reverse complement strand
GTATGTCCTCAAAGCTTGAAAACAATTTCTAAACTACAAGGTGTGCCGAAGTCCGCCTACTCTCATCAGGTTGCTCCCGCCTCCAATTGCATTTAAATTAAAATTACAGTCGCCTCAGAGGCAGAGAGAGAGAGAGAGAGAGAGAAAATGTGTACACTTGCTTCGCGCAGCTGCACCCGTTCAAATTTTACAGCAACAAGAGCACTCCCGCAGGCACAAAGTCCGCTGCCGCGTCCGCCGGGGCGGAATGCACTCGCTTCCGTAAATTGTCGTGCGGCAGACTGCTGCATCGTAGCACACCTGAAACCGCGCAGACGTCAGCGATCGCCGCGAGATCGCTGCGAGCGCTAAAGTCCGAAACCACGTCCGCCGGGGCGGCGGGAGCTCGATACCCCTTCACGAAACTTCTGCGTGTACACCGCCGCACGGCCACGGCGGAGTCGCTGGCATCCTGCGCGCAGTTGCATTGCGTCGCGCCGGGAATCGTTGAAGCCCCACGCAGACGTCGGCGTCGGCCCCGACCTGGCTGCGAGCGCTCGAAGAGACCAAGTCCGAAGCCACGTGAGCCGGGGCGGTGTGAGCGCGACTAAGTCCGAGACGACGTCAGCCGGGGCGGCGTGAGCGAGACCAAGTCCGAGACTACGTCAGCCGGGGCGGCGTGAGCGAGACCAAGTCCGAGACTACGTCAGCCGGGGCGTCGACTAAGTCCGAGACGACGTCAGCCGGGGCGTCGAGCACGCCGCGGTCGCTTTTCCCACTCTTACTCGAAAAATGGCGAAGGGGCCGCGCTAGCGTGCCTTGAATCGGTGAGCGGCGGTACCGCGGCGATCGCGAGAGCTCAAATCGGCCGTGCCAAGGCCAAATATTGGCGCTCGGCTCGGCGCAGTACGCCGCCTTGTCGCACGAGTACGGCCCCGTGGAGGTCTGGTCACTTATCGCTGCTCTTATAAGGGGCCGTACCGCCCTGGCCGACGTTGTACCGTAGTGCCGTTTTCGGCTTGCGCGTGTTCGTGGTGGTGTCCGCGCACCGCTCCGCACTCGAGAATCGTGCCCACGACGACGCGAGCGCTCGGAAGAGACGCAAGTCCGAAACCACGTGAGCCGGGGCGGTGTGAGCGCGACTAAGTCCGAGACGACGTCAGCCGGGGCGGCGTGAGCGAGACTAAGTCCGAGACTACGTCAGCCGGGGCGTCGACCAAGTCCGAGACGACGTCAGCCGGGGCGTCGAGCACGCCGCGCGCGCTTTTCCCACTCTTACTCGAAAAATGGCGAAGGGGCCGCGCTAGCGTGCCTTGAATCGGTGAGCGGCGGTACCGCGGCGATCGCGAGAGCTCAAATCGGCCGTGCCAAAGCCAAATATTGGCGCTCGGCTCGGCGCAGTACGCCGCCTTGTCGCACGAGTACGGCCCCGTGGAGGTCTGGTCACTTATCGCTGCTCTTATAAGGGGCCGTACCGCCCTGGCCGACGTTGTACCGTAGTGCCGTTTTCGGCTTGCGCGTGTTCGTGGTGGTGTCCGCGCACCGCTCCGCACTCGAGAATCGTGCCCACGACGACGCGAGCGCTCGGAAGAGACGAAAGTCCGAAACCACGTGAGCCGGGGCGGTGTGAGCGCGACTAAGTCCGAGACGACGTCAGCCGGGGCGGCGTGAGCGAGACTAAGTCCGAGACTACGTCAGCCGGGGCGTCGACCAAGTCCGAGACGACGTCAGCCGGGGCGTCGAGCACGCCGCGCGCGCGCTTTTCCCACTCTTACTCGAAAAATGGCGAAGGGGCCGCGCTAGCGTGCCTTGAATCGGTGAGCGGCGGTACCGCGGCGATCGCGAGAGCTCAAATCGGCCGTGCCAAAGCCAAATATTGGCGCTCGGCTCGGCGCAGTACGCCGCCTTGTCGCACGAGTACGGCCCCGTGGAGGTCTGGTCACTTATCGCTGCTCTTATAAGGGGCCGTACCGCCCTGGCCGACGTTGTACCGTAGTGCCGTTTTCGGCTTGCGCGTGTTCGTGGTGGTGTCCGCGCACCGCTCCGCACTCGAGAATCGTGCCCACGACGACGCGAGCGCTCGGAAGAGACGAAAGTCCGAAACCACGTGAGCCGGGGCGGTGTGAGCGCGACTAAGTCCGAGACGACGTCAGCCGGGGCGGCGTGAGCGAGACTAAGTCCGAGACTACGTCAGCCGGGGCGACGAGCACGCCGCGCGCGCTTTTCGCACTCTTACTCGAAAAATGGCGAAGGGGCCGCGCTAGCGTGCCTTGAATCGGTGAGCGGCGGTACCGCGGCGATCGCGAGAGCTCAAATCGGCCGTGCCAAGGCCAAATATTGGCGCTCGGCTCGGCGCAGTACGCCGCCTTGTCGCACGAGTACGGCCCCGTGGAGATCTGGTCACTTATCGCTGCTCATATAAGGGGGCCGTACCGCCCTGGCCGACGTTGTACCGTAGTGCCATTTTCGGCTTGCGCGTGTTCGTGGTGGTGTCCGCGCACCGCTCCGCACTCGAGAATCGTGCCCACGACGACGCGAGCGCTCGGAAGAGACGGAAGTCCGAAACCACGTGAGCCGGGGCGGTGTGAGCGCGACTAAGTCCGAGACGACGTCAGCCGGGGCGGCGTGAGCGAGACTAAGTCCGAGACTACGTCAGCCGGGGCGACGAGCACGCCGCGCGCGCTTTTCGCACTCTTACTCGAAAAATGGCGAAGGGGCCGCGCTAGCGTGCCTTGAATCGGTGAGCGGCGGTACCGCGGCGATCGCGAGAGCTCAAATCGGCCGTGCCAAGGCCAAATATTGGCGCTCGGCTCGGCGCAGTACGCCGCCTTGTCGCACGAGTACGGCCCCGTGGAGATCTGGTCACTTATCGCTGCTCATATAAGGGGGCCGTACCGCCCTGGCCGACGTTGTACCGTAGTGCCGTTTTCGGCTTGCGCGTGTTCGTGGTGGTGTCCGCGCACCGCTCCGCACTCGAGAATCGTGCCCACGACGACGCGAGCGCTCGGAAGAGACAGAAGTCCGAAACCACCTGAGCCGGGCCGCGGCGGGAGCTCGACGCCCGTCACGCAACTTTGGCGTACAAGCCACCGCACGGCCGCGACTGAGTCGTCGCCACCGTCCGGCTGGCTGCACTATAGCACGCCGGGAACCGGGAAAGAACCGCGCAGAGGTCGTCGTTTTGCCGCGGCGTTGGCGCGAGCGCGCGAAGAGACAAAGTCCGAAACGGCGTCAGCCGGGGTGTCGAGCACGCCGCCCGCGCCGGTCGCACTCGTGCTCGGAAACGGCGAAAGGGCCGCGCTAGCGTGCGGCCCCGTAGGGGCACAGAAAGGCGATTGTTCTGGAAACCGCGCTGTCCATAGGCGAGAGATTGCCGTTCGCGCATTCGGTCGACGCGCTGCGCTTTCACGACTTCGGCATTGCGCTGCCGACGTAAGCTTTCCATCTCGCTCGCGGCGCTGCGAGGCGGCACGATTTTCGCCAAACGCTCGTCGAAAGTGGCACGAGTACGGCCCCATGGAGATTTGGGAACTTATCGCTGCTATTATATGGGGGTCCCAGAGAGCAGTCGCCCCCAAAAGCGACCTGGGTGTTTGATATGCGGCGGGCTTCGTGCCCGTCAAGCGTGTCCCCGGTATCGCTCCCGTGGATCCCACAGCTGACGTCTGCAGCCTCATCCGCTTGATGCGTTAGGGGCTGGTTGTCGGACGACGCTTTCTCCACGATATCGAGTTGTGTTCCGCATCGTCCTCGGACGAGTCAAATGCGAAAGCGCCGAAGGCGCGGGCGTGACCCGTCGCCTGGCGGCTTTGCCGTCTCGGCTACGTTGCAAGTGTCGGTCGGTCCACCTGTGCTGCGGGCTCAAGAGAAACCGCAAGCCGTGATCGAGTCGACACAACCAGTCTATCGAGAATGTTGCGTGCTTCTTGCCGCGTGGCGATACCCGGCCCTTCGGGGAGGGCGCCGTAGCGAGCTCGAACGCCGTCGTCTCGGACTGTGCAAAGTGCTACTCTTTGCAAGAACGAAGCGTGCTGGGGCGCCTGAAGGTGGCCTCGGCATCGCAAAAACGGCGTCCGGCCTGCTTGACAGGCGGGACGCGCAGTTGAACGATTACCTGGTTGATCCTGCCAGTAATCATATGCTTGTCTCAAAGATTAAGCCATGCATGTCTAAGTACATGCCGAAATAAGGCGAAACCGCGAATGGCTCATTAAATCAGTTATGGTTCCTTAGATCGTTTCTTCCTACTTGGATAACTGTGGCAATTCTAGAGCTAATACATGCAGTGAGCCTGAAGCCCTTTGGGCGACGGGTGCTTTTATTAGACCAAGATCGATCGGGTTTCGGCCCGTATTGTGTGGTGACTCTGGATAACTTTGTGCTGATCGCATGGCCACGAGCCGGCGACGTTTCTTTCAAGTGTCTGCCTTATCAACTTTCGATGGTAGGTTACTTGCTTACCATGGTTGTTACGGGTAACGGAGAATCAGGGTTCGATTCCGGAGAGGGAGCCTGAGAAACGGCTACCACATCCAAGGAAGGCAGCAGGCGCGCAAATTACCCACTCCCGGCACGGGGAGGTAGTGACGAAAAATAACAATACGGGACTCTTTTGAGGCCCCGTAATTGAAATGAGTACACTCTAAATCCTTTAACGAGGATCAATTGGAGGGCAAGTCTGGTGCCAGCAGCCGCGGTAATTCCAGCTCCAATAGCGTATACTAAAGCTGCTGCGGTTAAAAAGCTCGTAGTTGGATCTCAGTTCCAGACGAGTAGTGCATCTACCCGATGCGACGGCTCGGACTGAACATCATGCCGGTCCTTTCTTGGTGCACTTCATTGTGTGCCTCGAGAAGGCCGGTGCTTTTACTTTGAAAAAATTAGAGTGCTCAACGCAGGCGAGTCGCCTGAATAAACTTGCATGGAATAATAGAACAAGACCTCGTTTCTGTTCTGTTGGTTTTTGGAATACGAGGTAATGATTAAGAGGGACAGACGGGGGCATTCGTATTGCGGCGCTAGAGGTGAAATTCTTGGACCGTCGCAAGACGAACTACTGCGAAAGCATTTGCCAAGAATGTTTTCTTTGATCAAGAACGAAAGTCAGAGGTTCGAAGGCGATCAGATACCGCCCTAGTTCTGACCATAAACGATGCCAACCAGCGATCCGCCTGAGTTACTCAAATGACTCGGCGGGCAGCTTCCGGGAAACCAAAGTGTTTGGGTTCCGGGGGAAGTATGGTTGCAAAGCTGAAACTTAAAGGAATTGACGGAAGGGCACCACCAGGAGTGGAGCCTGCGGCTTAATTTGACTCAACACGGGAAAACTTACCCGGCCCGGACACTGGGAGGATTGACAGATTGAGAGCTCTTTCTTGATTCGGTGGATGGTGGGTGCATGGCCGTTCTTAGTTGGTGGAGCGATTTGTCTGGTTAATTCCGATAACGAACGAGACTCTAGCCTATTAAATAGGTGCGGGGTTCCCAGCACCTTACAACCTTCTTAGAGGGACAAGCGGCTCCTAGCCGCACGAAACAGAGCAATAACAGGTCTGTGATGCCCTTAGATGTCCGGGGCCGCACGCGCGCTACACTGAAGGAAGCAGCGTGTCTTTATCCCTGTCTGAAAAGACTGGGTAACCCGTGGAACTTCTTTCGTGATTGGGATAGGGGCTTGCAATTGTTCCCCTTGAACGAGGAATTCCCAGTAAGCGCGAGTCATAAGCTCGCGTTGATTACGTCCCTGCCCTTTGTACACACCGCCCGTCGCTACTACCGATTGAATGATTTAGTGAGGTCTTCGGACCGATGTCCGGCGCGGCCTTTCGGTTGCGCCGGTCTGTTGGAAAGATGACCAAACTTGATCATTTAGAGGAAGTAAAAGTCGTAACAAGGTTTCCGTAGGTGAACCTGCGGAAGGATCATTACCGGATTGTTCGAGGGTGACGAGCGCCATTGTTTCTACCCCGTGTGGGTGAAGCAGCTCGCTGCGCCCGACGCTTTCCGCCGCTGGCCCCGCTTGGACGCGGGGACGGCTATACCCGAACATGCCGGGGATTGCCCGAATTTCGAAGGGCGCCCCGTGCCAAATTTGTTGCGCCCAGTGGACGCCGGCTGCAACCTTGGACGGTTGGCTTGGCCGCGCCCGCGGGTAGAAACGGCGTAACGCACACTGTTGGGTGGGCTTTCTGAAGTCCGCCTCGGCACTCTTGCGCGGAATGGGAGTAAGACGACCCGACCTGCTGCTCTTGCCCAGTACGAGGGGAACGGCGAAGCGTGCGGTCGGTCAAGGAACTGACGGTCGAGAGCTAATGCCGCTGCCGCTTAGTACACACGGAACCGTGGTGCGAGCGCTCTCCCGTCCTCCGCGGCAAACGCTGCCGAGTCTGAAAAGGCTGGCGGCTGCCGGTCGCTTCCTGCGGCGAGTGTGGAGTAACGACCCGACTTTGTTGCTGCCCAAGTACTAAAGGAACGGTGCGGC
>NW_027226060.1:0-10000 GCF_038994185.2 Dermacentor albipictus | reverse complement strand
GTGGTCTGTCAGCACTTTGTGTTCTTCAAGAAAATCAGCTACAGGCTTTTAAATTATGTGCGCGAAACTTTTCTCCATCTGCCACCCGGAACATATTTAAAGAAGAGAGAAAGCAGCCGGGGCCTTGAGATTTCGAAAATGCCGCGCTCTGAAATTTTCACATCAGCCATTGGGAAGATAATTATTATCCGTCACAAACAAAAAAAAAAAACAGCTTTGAAATGAGCATTGATAGTGGCCACGTTTTTTCGGGGCATGTCTTGATGAAATAATTGCAGTTCAGTTCGTTGGTTCAATTGCATTTGTTGGCTCCTTGCAGCATGTCTAGATTTCATCTTTTTCAGTATTCCTAGTGTTCTCATTGTAGTATGAATAACCTGCAGATTTTTCGTTGTTGTTGTTATGCGTTATACAATGCTGAGCGATGTTTTTCCTTTCCTTGAAGCTAGCCATAGAAGTATAAAACTTTCTATAAACTCATTACAATAAGAATCCAGCATACGGTTCATCATCGGCTCGATAAACGTTCGGGAAGTGGCGACTTTTAATGCCGTGATCATGAAGCTTAACAGCAGAGCGTGTTCATCAGATATGCCAGGGGTGACGTAACGCAAGGCGTGAATCGAATCTAAGATTGAAATGGCGTTCTGAATTCTTTTGGTTCCAGATAGAACAAACAAAAATATATAAAAAAAGCATGTCATTGATTGTCATTCAAACCTCAAGAGCGCGTGGAGAAAGTGTTCCGGTTTACATTCGGCAAATCGAAATGAACGGCTAAAATTAACCTATCGTCTGGTTTCATGCGGGAGATCACGTGCGCACGCAAATTTCTTCGTACGGGAATTTTATGAAGTGAAGGCGGCTACAGATCATTTCCTTTGTCTAGTTCATGTTCGTAGGCGCAAATTGCAAACGTAATACTTGGAGGAACGTTTCCACTAATCTACAGGGGCTCTCTCATTTCTCCGATTGCTCGCAAACACATTGCATTGCTAGTCGTGACGTTTCACAGTGACGTTTCACCATGCCCGTCGAAGTTGATTACCAGTACCGCGCCAGCGTCGACCGGCCGGCGAAGCGACGAACTCAGCAGCGCATGCGCGAGGCCCTACAACACCCCAACCGAGCTACCCTGCTTATCGGAGAGAGCGAGTGCGCGTGAACGCGGGCTCGTCTGACGATCTGGATTAAAGAAAAAAAAAAAAGTGTGTCCGAGATATTGACAAAGACAAGTGGTCGCTGTCGCTCTGAGTCTTAGCGCGTTATAGAAAACGTGGGATGGCGGTGCTTCCTCGAGGGTCTAAAAGTACAATCTTCGAACTAGCGCTCCCGGCGGAACGTGGAGCTAGCATCCTTCTTCTTGGAACGGTTTGCAATGGACTGCTTGAATGTGCCGACCACGCGTCACGGGTCGCGTATAGAGCCAACGTTTGGCAAGAACGCGTCTAGCACAACCGATCGCGGTTGCGATAACCCATCGTTGGTAGCGAAAAAAAGAAAGAAAGAAAAAAAAAACACCTACCCGCAGCTTGTTAGCAGTAACCGTAAATGTGGTTCTAAATATAGGTTCGCTGGTCACTGAAACTTTCTCATAACGCACACCACTGTAGTCCAAAAAGAACAAAGCACGCACAATGGATATGATACAGCCGTCACCGCATGATTTCGCGTTTTCCTTATTGCATTACTTTCGTGGGCATGCGCGCTAGGGCCACGCAGGCCAGGAGGCAAGGGGAAAAATAAATAAGAAATGATACGCGATCCTCAGCATTGACTTGGCTGATGTGGCACTCGCATTTATGTTCTTTACCTTAGGCGAGCGCAACGCGCCAACTGAACTCCAATTTCCCATAACGGAAATTCGTATTTGGCCATTTGGTTGTATTTTTGGCTGATGTTCGCGTTTTTCGCCCGAGCATGCGCTTCACTGCGCCGCTCGTTGCCCCTTCAATGCGGCTTCACTGCCCTGCAGGCGTGTTCTGCGTCAAGCCGAACCACCAGGCAAAAAGCCTGGGCGCCGCCATCTTGTTGAGAGCGGCGCCGGGGACACAATCGCGCCTAGCTCATTGAGTTTTCCCCCAAAACTGAACGAAATAGCCTTATTTAAATGAGAAAGATGCCGCGAGTGCCGCAACGAAGGACCTTAAGGATTACCGAAGGGTAACTGAGGGCGACGCGACGAGCTTTGGAAAGAAGAATGATGGGTGTAGCGCTACGGGGGATAAGAATAGAGCAGATTCGGGGGGTGAGCGAACAAACGCGAGCTAATGACACCTTAGTTTAAACCAAGAAAAAGAAATGGGCGTGCGCAGGGCATGCAATGTGGGGGGAAGATCATCAATTAAGGGTTACCGACTGAATTCCAAGAGAAGGGAAGCGTAGCACGGGGTGGCGGAAATTTAGGAGGGCAGATTAGATTAGGAAGGGCGCAGGCACTAGACGGCGACCGTGACCGGGCTTACACGTGACCGGGGTGCTTGGAGAATAATGGGAGAGGTCTTTGCCCTGCAGTGGTCGTAGCCAGCAGGATGATGATGACGAAAAGGTAGCAACAGGTATTCATAACATACAGGTTGGAAAGCTGAGGCACCTCTGAACCCTTGAATATATTTCGCCACACTTGGCCATACGACAAGTTTGTTTTCGAGGCGCTCGGTCCCACTGCAGCGAAAATGTTGCCGGAAATCGGGCACTCCATTTTTGTTTCATAGGGAACCTTTCTTCCACTAGGGCAGCGGATTTTCGCAGGGCGAGCTTGCTGTCGTTTACGGATCAAAGCGATAGTGAACTCCAAAATGCAGTGTTGGCTTTGAGTGGGACTTACATTGATTGCAAAACCCACGGCTAATCACCCTTCCCCCCCCCCCCCCCCCAAGTGGCTCATTACAGCAGACAATCGTTCAGAAACACCGGCATCGTTGCGTATAGTATGGGAATGGTGCGTGTCACGTGAGTGCTCGCTTCGAGCTTGTGTTCTTCATTTTGATTGAATGAAGTCTCACCTAAGTGAGCGGGGGCCGATCCCGGAGGTAGTGCAATACCGGGCCGACCTGCGGCGGAGGTGAAGCAGGCTTCAAGCACTCCGCCAACTTCCAAAAATAGGTTTAATATCGTGGGTCCATATAGAACCCGTATCAGATATTAAGCTGATAAGAACAGATACTACACTTTGATCTTAGCCAAAAGGCCGAGAAGCGATGTCTTTCACTTCACTCCATTGTACCACTGCCTTGTGGGTGCCCTGGCGACATTGGTAACCTCAGCAACAGCGTGGGCAATCTTATAAAACCCAGCCCGTCTAGAGACTCTATGCTCTCTATCTCGCGAATCAACTCGCGACGCCTCAGTCTTTCACTGTTAACGAAACGCCGTCGCGTAGAAACGAGACCCGAGCGCAAGCTTGTTCGCAAGGCAAAACCAACGAAGGCAACCTCGTAGAAAACGGAACAGGCGAGCGGAAAACACGCGCAAGGGGAATGCTTACTTCCGTCTGAATGCGACCGCTCAAGGCGGCTTTCTTTGAGGCCTTCGTTTCAAGCCCGTGCGCAAGTGTAATACACTACGCGCATTTCCCTCATTTCCTTTTATTTACCGCAAGGCCCACTGAAAGTTTTCATACGGCACAGGCCGGGACGGATTGCAACGTGTCGATTCGACCGCTAGAATTAGGTAGCGCGCCTCATGTACGAATGAAAGAGAATGAAAAAAAAAAAATAAATAAATATAGAAAAGGCTGCGCACTCCTTCCAACCGGAAACATAGAGGGCAGGAAGATCGCCATGTGGAGCACAGGTGTTGTTAAAAAAGAAAGAAAGAAAGAAAGAAATAGCGCTACCCCATCATCTTTACCGTGTGCGTGTATACACACACACGCACACATATGCACGCGCACGCACGCGCGCGCGCGCACGCACACACACACACACACACACACACACACACACACACACATACGCACACATGCTAGCATAGCTTAAGCACAGCTGGAAAGCTCAGCCTTGCGCAAGAAAAAAGGACCACGCCCTTTCGCAAGCCCCTTTGAAACTTTTAAATGAGAAACATGTGTACAGCGAGGTCGTTCGAAACTGGCGCGAAAACGCATCCGCGCCATCTGTGTGCGGAACTAGGAAAACCTACGGCCTTCGCCATACAGAAAGAAAGGTAGATGGCGCGAGCTAACGCTCCGTTGCATACTAAGAACGAGAGCTAGTGAATAATGGCAGAAACGTCTTGGGAAGAGAGAAAAAAACAACAACAACAAAAAAAAAGAAAGACACGCAAGTTGTTGGCTCGCGCAAGCATTCTATTTTACAGCGAGTAAAGAGCATAGCAACTTCTCACAAGAGCAGCAAGAAAGACAAGAAGAACGTGAGAGAGGGGGAGAAACAGGCGCGTTTCTTTGGAATGCAGAGCATGCTGCACACACTATGAAGTGCCAAAGAGACGGGGAAAGCAGATGGCGCGATTGTGTATGTCCTCAAAGCTTGAAAACAATTTCTAAACTACAAGGTGTGCCGAAGTCCGCCTACTCTCATCAGGTTGCTCCCGCCTCCAATTGCATTTAAATTAAAATTACAGTCGCCTCAGAGGCAGAGAGAGAGAGAGAGAGAGAGAAAATGTGTACACTTGCTTCGCGCAGCTGCACCCGTTCAAATTTTACAGCAACAAGAGCACTCCCGCAGGCACAAAGTCCGCTGCCGCGTCCGCCGGGGCGGAATGCACTCGCTTCCGTAAATTGTCGTGCGGCAGACTGCTGCATCGTAGCACACCTGAAACCGCGCAGACGTCAGCGATCGCCGCGAGATCGCTGCGAGCGCTAAAGTCCGAAACCACGTCCGCCGGGGCGGCGGGAGCTCGATACCCCTTCACGAAACTTCTGCGTGTACACCGCCGCACGGCCACGGCGGAGTCGCTGGCATCCTGCGCGCAGTTGCATTGCGTCGCGCCGGGAATCGTTGAAGCCCCACGCAGACGTCGGCGTCGGCCCCGACCTGGCTGCGAGCGCTCGAAGAGACCAAGTCCGAAGCCACGTGAGCCGGGGCGGTGTGAGCGCGACTAAGTCCGAGACGACGTCAGCCGGGGCGGCGTGAGCGAGACCAAGTCCGAGACTACGTCAGCCGGGGCGGCGTGAGCGAGACCAAGTCCGAGACTACGTCAGCCGGGGCGTCGACTAAGTCCGAGACGACGTCAGCCGGGGCGTCGAGCACGCCGCGGTCGCTTTTCCCACTCTTACTCGAAAAATGGCGAAGGGGCCGCGCTAGCGTGCCTTGAATCGGTGAGCGGCGGTACCGCGGCGATCGCGAGAGCTCAAATCGGCCGTGCCAAGGCCAAATATTGGCGCTCGGCTCGGCGCAGTACGCCGCCTTGTCGCACGAGTACGGCCCCGTGGAGGTCTGGTCACTTATCGCTGCTCTTATAAGGGGCCGTACCGCCCTGGCCGACGTTGTACCGTAGTGCCGTTTTCGGCTTGCGCGTGTTCGTGGTGGTGTCCGCGCACCGCTCCGCACTCGAGAATCGTGCCCACGACGACGCGAGCGCTCGGAAGAGACGCAAGTCCGAAACCACGTGAGCCGGGGCGGTGTGAGCGCGACTAAGTCCGAGACGACGTCAGCCGGGGCGGCGTGAGCGAGACTAAGTCCGAGACTACGTCAGCCGGGGCGTCGACCAAGTCCGAGACGACGTCAGCCGGGGCGTCGAGCACGCCGCGCGCGCTTTTCCCACTCTTACTCGAAAAATGGCGAAGGGGCCGCGCTAGCGTGCCTTGAATCGGTGAGCGGCGGTACCGCGGCGATCGCGAGAGCTCAAATCGGCCGTGCCAAAGCCAAATATTGGCGCTCGGCTCGGCGCAGTACGCCGCCTTGTCGCACGAGTACGGCCCCGTGGAGGTCTGGTCACTTATCGCTGCTCTTATAAGGGGCCGTACCGCCCTGGCCGACGTTGTACCGTAGTGCCGTTTTCGGCTTGCGCGTGTTCGTGGTGGTGTCCGCGCACCGCTCCGCACTCGAGAATCGTGCCCACGACGACGCGAGCGCTCGGAAGAGACGAAAGTCCGAAACCACGTGAGCCGGGGCGGTGTGAGCGCGACTAAGTCCGAGACGACGTCAGCCGGGGCGGCGTGAGCGAGACTAAGTCCGAGACTACGTCAGCCGGGGCGTCGACCAAGTCCGAGACGACGTCAGCCGGGGCGTCGAGCACGCCGCGCGCGCTTTTCCCACTCTTACTCGAAAAATGGCGAAGGGGCCGCGCTAGCGTGCCTTGAATCGGTGAGCGGCGGTACCGCGGCGATCGCGAGAGCTCAAATCGGCCGTGCCAAAGCCAAATATTGGCGCTCGGCTCGGCGCAGTACGCCGCCTTGTCGCACGAGTACGGCCCCGTGGAGGTCTGGTCACTTATCGCTGCTCTTATAAGGGGCCGTACCGCCCTGGCCGACGTTGTACCGTAGTGCCGTTTTCGGCTTGCGCGTGTTCGTGGTGGTGTCCGCGCACCGCTCCGCACTCGAGAATCGTGCCCACGACGACGCGAGCGCTCGGAAGAGACGAAAGTCCGAAACCACGTGAGCCGGGGCGGTGTGAGCGCGACTAAGTCCGAGACGACGTCAGCCGGGGCGGCGTGAGCGAGACTAAGTCCGAGACTACGTCAGCCGGGGCGACGAGCACGCCGCGCGCGCTTTTCGCACTCTTACTCGAAAAATGGCGAAGGGGCCGCGCTAGCGTGCCTTGAATCGGTGAGCGGCGGTACCGCGGCGATCGCGAGAGCTCAAATCGGCCGTGCCAAGGCCAAATATTGGCGCTCGGCTCGGCGCAGTACGCCGCCTTGTCGCACGAGTACGGCCCCGTGGAGATCTGGTCACTTATCGCTGCTCATATAAGGGGGCCGTACCGCCCTGGCCGACGTTGTACCGTAGTGCCATTTTCGGCTTGCGCGTGTTCGTGGTGGTGTCCGCGCACCGCTCCGCACTCGAGAATCGTGCCCACGACGACGCGAGCGCTCGGAAGAGACGGAAGTCCGAAACCACGTGAGCCGGGGCGGTGTGAGCGCGACTAAGTCCGAGACGACGTCAGCCGGGGCGGCGTGAGCGAGACTAAGTCCGAGACTACGTCAGCCGGGGCGACGAGCACGCCGCGCGCGCTTTTCGCACTCTTACTCGAAAAATGGCGAAGGGGCCGCGCTAGCGTGCCTTGAATCGGTGAGCGGCGGTACCGCGGCGATCGCGAGAGCTCAAATCGGCCGTGCCAAGGCCAAATATTGGCGCTCGGCTCGGCGCAGTACGCCGCCTTGTCGCACGAGTACGGCCCCGTGGAGATCTGGTCACTTATCGCTGCTCATATAAGGGGGCCGTACCGCCCTGGCCGACGTTGTACCGTAGTGCCGTTTTCGGCTTGCGCGTGTTCGTGGTGGTGTCCGCGCACCGCTCCGCACTCGAGAATCGTGCCCACGACGACGCGAGCGCTCGGAAGAGACAGAAGTCCGAAACCACCTGAGCCGGGCCGCGGCGGGAGCTCGACGCCCGTCACGCAACTTTGGCGTACAAGCCACCGCACGGCCGCGACTGAGTCGTCGCCACCGTCCGGCTGGCTGCACTATAGCACGCCGGGAACCGGGAAAGAACCGCGCAGAGGTCGTCGTTTTGCCGCGGCGTTGGCGCGAGCGCGCGAAGAGACAAAGTCCGAAACGGCGTCAGCCGGGGTGTCGAGCACGCCGCCCGCGCCGGTCGCACTCGTGCTCGGAAACGGCGAAAGGGCCGCGCTAGCGTGCGGCCCCGTAGGGGCACAGAAAGGCGATTGTTCTGGAAACCGCGCTGTCCATAGGCGAGAGATTGCCGTTCGCGCATTCGGTCGACGCGCTGCGCTTTCACGACTTCGGCATTGCGCTGCCGACGTAAGCTTTCCATCTCGCTCGCGGCGCTGCGAGGCGGCACGATTTTCGCCAAACGCTCGTCGAAAGTGGCACGAGTACGGCCCCATGGAGATTTGGGAACTTATCGCTGCTATTATATGGGGGTCCCAGAGAGCAGTCGCCCCCAAAAGCGACCTGGGTGTTTGATATGCGGCGGGCTTCGTGCCCGTCAAGCGTGTCCCCGGTATCGCTCCCGTGGATCCCACAGCTGACGTCTGCAGCCTCATCCGCTTGATGCGTTAGGGGCTGGTTGTCGGACGACGCTTTCTCCACGATATCGAGTTGTGTTCCGCATCGTCCTCGGACGAGTCAAATGCGAAAGCGCCGAAGGCGCGGGCGTGACCCGTCGCCTGGCGGCTTTGCCGTCTCGGCTACGTTGCAAGTGTCGGTCGGTCCACCTGTGCTGCGGGCTCAAGAGAAACCGCAAGCCGTGATCGAGTCGACACAACCAGTCTATCGAGAATGTTGCGTGCTTCTTGCCGCGTGGCGATACCCGGCCCTTCGGGGAGGGCGCCGTAGCGAGCTCGAACGCCGTCGTCTCGGACTGTGCAAAGTGCTACTCTTTGCAAGAACGAAGCGTGCTGGGGCGCCTGAAGGTGGCCTCGGCATCGCAAAAACGGCGTCCGGCCTGCTTGACAGGCGGGACGCGCAGTTGAACGATTACCTGGTTGATCCTGCCAGTAATCATATGCTTGTCTCAAAGATTAAGCCATGCATGTCTAAGTACATGCCGAAATAAGGCGAAACCGCGAATGGCTCATTAAATCAGTTATGGTTCCTTAGATCGTTTCTTCCTACTTGGATAACTGTGGCAATTCTAGAGCTAATACATGCAGTGAGCCTGAAGCCCTTTGGGCGACGGGTGCTTTTATTAGACCAAGATCGATCGGGTTTCGGCCCGTATTGTGTGGTGACTCTGGATAACTTTGTGCTGATCGCATGGCCACGAGCCGGCGACGTTTCTTTCAAGTGTCTGCCTTATCAACTTTCGATGGTAGGTTACTTGCTTACCATGGTTGTTACGGGTAACGGAGAATCAGGGTTCGATTCCGGAGAGGGAGCCTGAGAAACGGCTACCACATCCAAGGAAGGCAGCAGGCGCGCAAATTACCCACTCCCGGCACGGGGAGGTAGTGACGAAAAATAACAATACGGGACTCTTTTGAGGCCCCGTAATTGAAATGAGTACACTCTAAATCCTTTAACGAGGATCAATTGGAGGGCAAGTCTGGTGCCAGCAGCCGCGGTAATTCCAGCTCCAATAGCGTATACTAAAGCTGCTGCGGTTAAAAAGCTCGTAGTTGGATCTCAGTTCCAGACGAGTAGTGCATCTACCCGATGCGACGGCTCGGACTGAACATCATGCCGGTCCTTTCTTGGTGCACTTCATTGTGTGCCTCGAGAAGGCCGGTGCTTTTACTTTGAAAAAATTAGAGTGCTCAACGCAGGCGAGTCGCCTGAATAAACTTGCATGGAATAATAGAACAAGACCTCGTTTCTGTTCTGTTGGTTTTTGGAATACGAGGTAATGATTAAGAGGGACAGACGGGGGCATTCGTATTGCGGCGCTAGAGGTGAAATTCTTGGACCGTCGCAAGACGAACTACTGCGAAAGCATTTGCCAAGAATGTTTTCTTTGATCAAGAACGAAAGTCAGAGGTTCGAAGGCGATCAGATACCGCCCTAGTTCTGACCATAAACGATGCCAACCAGCGATCCGCCTGAGTTACTCAAATGACTCGGCGGGCAGCTTCCGGGAAACCAAAGTGTTTGGGTTCCGGGGGAAGTATGGTTGCAAAGCTGAAACTTAAAGGAATTGACGGAAGGGCACCACCAGGAGTGGAGCCTGCGGCTTAATTTGACTCAACACGGGAAAACTTACCCGGCCCGGACACTGGGAGGATTGACAGATTGAGAGCTCTTTCTTGATTCGGTGGATGGTGGTGCATGGCCGTTCTTAGTTGGTGGAGCGATTTGTCTGGTTAATTCCGATAACGAACGAGACTCTAGCCTATTAAATAGGTGCGGGGTTCCCAGCACCTTACAACCTTCTTAGAGGGACAAGCGGCTCCTAGCCGCACGAAACAGAGCAATAACAGGT
>NW_027226059.1:0-24019 GCF_038994185.2 Dermacentor albipictus | reverse complement strand
TGACGGCAGGGTTTTGCTTGGCAATCCCGTTCTCTGCGCCCGTTTCCCTCTGTTTGAATTATCGCAACCGTGCCCACTCTTGAACTGACGCTGCTGCTGCTGCTAGCTAGCTGGCATGTCAGTGCACGAATGTAGATAGAAAGCGAGCTTCAGGGTGTCCGGGGGCGCACAGGCACGAGCCTCACTGCAATTCGCGTAGTGGACTGTGATATGGGCCCTTAAAAACAAACAACAAATGGGCCATATCCGCAACCAGCATGCACTTACTTATGAGCCAGGCAGGTATGCATGAGGAACGTGAACAAACGCACGCATGGCATTCCAATACACGAAAGCTTGCACGCAACATCGGCCGCGTTAATTTCGTTTTGGGGCGCGGCTTCTTCGCATGAATGCGCGAACCGTTTCGCAACGAACGCGCATTTTGTTTCTTTTTTTTATTTTCCTCTCTCTTCTTGTTCGTGCTCGAGCGCGCGCAATACTTACCATATGCATACCAAACGAGGCAACACCTCGCACCGGCAGCCCACCACAGACACACACGCACAAATATTAATAATAAAAAAACAACAACAGAACAGACAGACCGAGAGGGTACGGTTGGAGTACGTGGTCTCGCGTGCTCCCGTGGCCGAAGCAAACATGTAGGTGGTCCTGAGAAGGACCGTTTTGTGTTGCTTGCCTGACCGACCGAGGCTGCGGCGCAGACAGCGGCCGAACTTAGGCGCGCTCGCCACGGATGCGCCGGGCCAGCTGGATGTCCTTCGGCATGATGGTAACGCGCTTGGCGTGGATGGCGCACAGGTTGGTGTCCTCGAAGAGACCGACCAGGTAGGCCTCGCTGGCCTCCTGAAGGGCCATCACAGCCGAACTCTGGAATCGGAGGTCGGTCTTGAAATCCTGAGCGATTTCCCTCACCAAGCGCTGGAACGGCAGCTTGCGGATGAGAAGTTCGGTCGACTTCTGGTAGCGGCGAATTTCACGAAGGGCCACGGTCCCAGGCCTGTAGCGATGCGGTTTCTTAACCCCTCCTGTGGCAGGTGCACTCTTGCGAGCAGCCTTGGTAGCAAGCTGCTTACGCGGAGCCTTCCCACCGGTGCTCTTACGGGCGGTTTGCTTGGTCCTGGCCATGGCGAACGGAGCGAGCGTCCGAAGTCGTCGACTGCCGGAGTGAAAATGACCCCTGCGCCGCGCGCGTCGTGCTTCGCCGCACTACTCTTCTCCTCTCCAAGTCACCCGCCGATTGGCCAGCGCCAGCGCAGCCGTCTCGGGCGGTGCGCACGCCGCCGCCGTTCGCCAGGATGCTGGAGGAGGCACGTTTTCGCGCGGCCGCCCTGTTCGCGGCTAAGGAAAGCACATTCGCAGGCGGTTTAATTGAGTTTAAACACGACAGCATGCCGCGCTGTTCTCTTCCGTTTCAGCCAACACCACAATCTCGCTTATACCGCCGCGCGTCGCGAATTGCCAGTGCCGAGTGTGAGACCACACCACTGATCTCGACAGTGGTTAGCGCTCCACGCCCAACGCCATCGGAGCTGTTATCGCGATCTCCGCGCGACGGAGATGGGTGGCAGGTTTAGGGTACATTACTGCTTGTCCACTGCCTTGATTTGATCATGCTGATGCTCGTTTCACGAACTACAAGTGCGCGCCACGGTGCCTTCTCGAGGGGCAACAACGTCGTGTTTTGGCCGCACTCGGAGGCAAACCGTCTCGCATGTGCAGACATGCCAGTACCGCACTTTGCCGTCCACGCATAGAAGAACGCATGCGCCTCGCAAGATTAACGACAAACTCACGTACGGACTACCAGCACCACTTGAGAGTTGCAGGGAAAACGATGTACTTCCGCTCTAAGAGCGAATTTGGAATACAATATTGACAGGTGTTGAACGCGCGTTAGGAGACATGGGCAACTAATTGGGGCCTCAAAACTATGGACAGGCAAGCGGTACTTCCGTGTGTATGAAGGGTCCTTAAACAATATGTCAAGGTAGCATCAACCAACGCTTCGCAGGCGCGATCCCAAGCGCGGCTTCCCCGTGCCACGCATTCGGCACACAGTTTTCGCACTTGCAAGGGACACCCATGTTTTGACAAACACTCATGAAACGCAACACTTTGCTCTATACAGTGCCTACATTTCGTCAGCTAGCTTTTTCGATTTCATTCACGCACGCAACTTCGCCACAGGATCGACGGCGTTGTTGTCATCTTATAGCGAAGCTCCAGCTCGGCAGCCGCCGGGAGAAATGTATTTCCTCGCCAACTAATGCACCGAATTTGGTGCGCCTAATTGCGTGTAAACGAAGATGTTCAAAGGCCGCGCCTGCAACAGTGCAATTTTCAACTGATGCCGAGCTCTGCCTCTTTCTTAATATTCTTTTTTTTTTATTTTCTCAGTGAGTGTGGAAAACTGTGAAATGGAAGAGAGAAAAAACAGTTCCACTGTGCGCTTGAAGGCTCCGTCACACAGCGATGGAACTGGATTTGGAAATTCTGTTAATTGCACAAGGCGATATGTATAAAGGGAACACAATTTACACGCCTCGATGAGATATACCAGTCATGTGTGAGTATGGCTTTTACAATACCTTCGTAGACGTTACAGGCGTTTTCGGTGGGATAAAAATTTTTAGACAAAACTTCCGTGAGTAGTTGTGTGCAGCTCACACGATCGCGGTACCGCTTTGTATTGTTGAGATATGAAACTTTGTACCTCTTAACCTGCCAGTACTCGAGCATTATGGAAGGAAAAAAAAAAGAAAAAAGGAACGTCACAGCACCACCAGACATTTCTTTCTCACATGCAACAAGAACCTTGTTTACATGGCTGCAGTAGTTCTCTCATGACAACCCGTTGTTGTCATGAGAGGCGTACACATCACTGTGTACGCCTTGCTTGGTCCTCGGCTATGCCCTTTGCACGCACATGCCAGTGACTTCGCAGTAGTAATCCAAACATAGACAAGCGAAAAGAAATAAACCAATGGTGCCACGCTTCTTCAAAGCAAGGGGCCCGTACATTTTCTCTGACTGTTCCTTCCCCATTTGTTGACTTGTTTGGCCATCACCTCACGTTGCTATTTCCCGGCGGCTTCGTGGGACAAATGTAAAATAATAGGCGCGAGCTTGGCTTTCATTAAGCGCAACACGAATGCGAAATCCGTGCAATGACGACGGCCGGCGTGTGTCAGTTTCTCTTACCTTCGCGTGCCAATACATGTGCCACGAGTGAGGGAGCCGGTTCGAATTCGGAATCTTTCTGTACAGCAGCTTGCACATACACGAAATTCCAGGGATGCAGCGGCAAGAGGTAGTCTTGTGCACTTTGGCGCGTCCATGCCATTACGCAACCGCCTTACAGCGCGTAATACGCCGGACATAAGCTGCCACAAGGACAAATGTTCGTATGTAGGACAGGCGGCTCCCTCTGGCGGCGAAGAGTTCGACAAATACGTGATGCACCGCTCAAATCGCCCATCCCTCTCTCTCTTTTTCCCCAGCTCGCGCGGCGTGTGGCATGCACGGATACGTCGCTCGAAAAAGTTTTGTTTTCTTTAAATACAGCGCATGTCCAGCGCCCGCTTCCTGACCGATCTAAGTATATGGCGCGAACAAGGGTCGCCCAGCATCACCTACACGCACGCATGACGAAAGAGCCAGTCGTATAGAAATAACGAGAGAAAGTGAGTCTGCACTGTGCAAGCATATTTCTGTCTCAGTAAGCACACTTCGCCGCTCTGCTCCTCTATTTTATTTTCCGCTTGTTCTGGTCAACTAAGGAGTGCATTGGCTTGCAAGAAGAGCCACGTAGGCATCGAACCAACTGCTTATCACCTATAGCGCGCTAATAAGAAATCCCACTGTGACCCTGTACACAAGTATCACAAACAACAGCATCAATGAAAACAGCACGCGCCTCGGTGTCCACCGCGCGCACCCTCGTCCGTTTGAATACAACGCAGTGAGCTCGGTTCTAGCGAAAGTTAACTAGCTAATCTCACCTTAGCATTCATTTGCGTCGCTCAAAAGAGTTACACAATTGTGAATCGCACGGTGGTGGCTTGCAACAACCGCAGGCTAGACGAGGGACACGACGGGCGCTCAGCTCGTAGGGCAAGAGGACTGGCTCGTTATTCTTTCTCCGACGCACACACGCAAACCAACGAAGCCATGCGAATTGAGCTAAGACACAGTAGGCTCAATCATTTAACGCTTGCACTGGAAAGAACAAATAAACGCTGCCTGTAGAAAACTCGCTTTCAGCTGTTACACACTGGCCCGTGCCCGGCAATATTTTCCTCGTGCTTTGCTTTGTTGCGTACCCACATGAGCTATCTTTGTCAAATATAAAACTTACCTAACTGAAATGCGCCCGCTGCCGCGCGGCTCGTACTCTTCTCCAAGGGAGTAGAGGAAGCGAGCCACTTCAAAGCGACAAAATGCGCATCGACGAGCTTATGATTACCTCTTGCTTTTAATCATCATTCCACTCTGGTTGCCTCTACCAGGGTCCAACCAAAGGCGACAACTGAGCTGCACGAACGACCGCCACGTCGCAACTCGGACAGACTGACGGCGACTGAAATGGGAGCAACACAGCACACAGTGGCGAGCGCAAATGCAATCGAGCAAAGCTCGCCTTGCGAGGGCGAAAAGCAATGCTACCACGCCTTGCAAATACATGCGGTTGCGCTCGCTCACCTGACCCAAGTTCACCGCGCGTCTCGTGCGGCCGAATGCGAGATAATGGCATGCAAAAGAGGGCTAACGGAGCAGGAGATCGCAAATCCTGCGCGTCACTGCCGAAGCACCAGGTGGGTAGCCCTGAAGAGGGCTGTTGGGTTCTTCAGAGGAGCTGATGCGCTGCTTGCAGACGACGGCGCGCACGCGTGCTGCTTAGCCTCCGAAACCGTAGAGGGTGCGGCCCTGACGCTTGAGGGCATACACCACGTCCATGGCGGTCACGGTCTTGCGCTTGGCGTGCTCAGTGTAGGTGACGGCGTCCCGGATCACGTTCTCGAGGAACACCTTGAGCACACCGCGTGTCTCCTCGTAGATCAGGCCAGAGATACGCTTGACACCACCACGGCGAGCGAGGCGACGGATGGCAGGCTTGGTGATGCCTTGGATGTTGTCACGCAACACCTTACGATGACGCTTCGCGCCACCCTTGCCGAGCCCCTTGCCGCCCTTGCCACGTCCAGACATCTCGGCTGTTGCTGCTGCTTCGAAGCGAGTCAGGAGAGCGAATGCCGAGTCCCTGCGCCGCGACCGAGCGAGGAAGCCGCGCCGCAAAAAAGAGGGCGAGGAGGCGAAACGCGCGCCGATTGGCTCACGGGCAGCGCGGCCTCTCTTCGCGAGTGAGTCGCGGGTGGCTGCACTGAGCCCTTCTTAGGCCACGCACTGAGTTCGAGACAAGTGGCTTCGTAACACAATCGCGGAGCTTACTTTTTTTTTTTTTTTTTCTCATGTTGTTTCTCTTTGGCACCTCTGACTGCTGATGTTCAACCCGCCTCACTTCTTCTTTTGCTCGACGCGCCAAGAGAAAAAAAAAAATAAATAAATGAACGTGTCAACAACGTTATTGTCCTATGCTGCACGCACTCACTGCTCGTGTCGCGCCCCAGGAACAAGTTTATTGTGTTCTCGTAATTATGATTACTCGTTCTGTTCACCGGTAGCTCGGATACGCTTGCAAGTGCACTCTGGTCATTGCCGCAAAGCACACCGTGCGCACAACTTCAAACTCAGCCACGCCAACATCGTTCCCTTGATCACTAGTCGCAAAACAGGGCGCGTTCATGCTCTCTTCGCCTCAGGCGTTTCAAATTTCGCACGCCGGCACCGCTCACTGGTGCCTACACGACCGTCAAATTTCGTCGCGATAGCTTACGTAGCCTCGCAGATAACGTCACCGAAACCAGCGTAAGACGCGCGCGCGAGCCCAATTCAGCATTCTAGGGGACGGAAGAGAGAGAGGGCATTGTTGACGGCGCTCCGACCTCCTCCCTCTCCCGTCGCCCCGTACGAAGGCAGCTATACGCAGGGCGCGCGCGAAACCGCTAGCTATGTAAGTGTGCGGAGAGCTTACATTTGTAATAATTCACTTTTATACTCTGTTTTCTTCACTACCCTTTCTTATCCCTTTCCCCTCACCCGTACAGCGCCGTGAAGGTGCCCTCGCACGAGAGGCAGTAACAGCGCTGTACTTATCTCTTCCTTTTCCCCCTTTTAAAGCCACTCACACATACATTTGTAATAACAGTGTAAAATATCCCTTACGCACTGCTGCTTCGTGAACGTGCTAACCCATTTCCGCTCGCCAGCCACTGCTACAGCGATGCGGCACTGGCATGGCGCGGCTCTGAATTTCAGTCCGGAGCACTGCTGCCTACGTGCGGGCGGCCGCCGAGAGGGCATTCTAGCAGCCATGAAGGCACACCTCAGGACCCGCTTTTAAAAGCGCGTCGAAACAAGAGAAGACATAAAGCGTGAAAAAAACAAAAGAGGGATGAGGGCTGCCTGCTTTTAAAAGTTACGCTACACCAGAATTAAGTAAATGTGCAGCAACGACCGCCTCATCGTCCTAGGTGTGTGAAACACGCGCCGTGGTAATTAGTGCAGGCGAACGTGGCCGCTCGCGCAGAGTCGCCTCACGCGCCCCATCCCATACTTGCTTTGTGCGTGTTGTTGTGCTGAGCCCATGGCTTCCTGTGCGGCTCTGCTACAAAAGTTGTAGCACACGCGCTGTCCGACAGCGCGCGCCGCGTGTTTGTAAACAAGAAGTAGTAGTAAGTGACGTTGAACTGGTAAAAGAAGAGAAGAGTGCAGTACCGCAACAGTCTCTCGCTTAGGAGGTCACCTCAACAGTACTGCACGGGGGAGGGTAAGGCGAATAAAGGAGTGAAGAGAAACAAATACGGGAGAGGACGAGCGTAAGGCCGTGAAGAAAAGAAGCGTGAAACGGCGCCGATGGCCGCGTGGTAAGGTTCGACGACTCAAAGAAATCAATGAGAGCTGGGAAGGCTCTTTTGAGTAAACCCGCAAGACCCCTAGGAAACAGAAAGTCCTCGGGACGGGCTATGGGGAGTCCTGGGCGTCGATTAGGATTTCACGAGCTGAGATATATGCGGCGCAGTCGAGAAGTACGTGTGCGAGAGTTTCATCAACGCCAGCAGTGCAGTTCTGGCAAACGGAACTGAATGGCGAGACATCCGCTGCGCTGTGTTGAAGCAGCCAATGCGGAGTAAAATGGCCCTATCGGCGCGTGAGAGTCCCTTTTTGTGTGTGTGTTGTTGTGCTGAGCGCATGGCGTTCTGTGCGTTTCTGCTACAAATCTTTCAGCGCACGCGCTGTCACAACGAGAACGCAAACAGCGCGCGCCTGGCGTTTGCAAACGAGGAAGCGTCAAACAGAGGGAACGGACGGAATTGTCGAGATTCTCGCTACATCCCAATGCCAATGCAGACACCTTGGGTGGCTCTGAGAAGAGCCGTTGGGTGTTGGCTGCGCGGACGAGCGCTCGGTCGCCTACTTGGAGCTGGTGTACTTGGTGACGGCTTTGGTGCCCTCGGACACGGCGTGTTTGGCCAGCTCACCGGGCAACAGCAGACGCACGGCCGTCTGGATCTCCCGGCTCGTGATGGTCGAGCGCTTGTTGTAGTGAGCCAGACGGGACGACTCCGCGGCGATACGCTCGAAGATGTCGTTCACGAAGCTGTTCATGATAGACATGGCCTTGCTGGAGACTCCAGTGTCCGGGTGCACCTGCTTCAGCACCTTGTAGATATAGATGGAGAAGCTCTCCTTCCTGCGGCGCTTCTTCTTCTTCTTGTCGGTGGCGCGCACGTTCTTCTGCGCCTTGCCGGCCTTCTTCACGGCCTTACCGCTGGGCTGGGGAGGCATCGCGGCAGTGTCAGTAGCCGAACAAACGAGATCGGAATACGCGCGACCGGTCGCGTGCGCCGCGCTTTTATGGCGGGAGGGTGGTGTTGACGGGACCTCGCATTGCCGCGCTCGCCATTGGTCCGCGCGGCTTCTCTCCCTCTCCCTCGTGCTCGCTCGCGCTTTCCTTTGGGACCGGCGGCGGCGAGAGCGGCGAAGGCGCTACGAGCACGGCTCAAATCGCTCACCGATCGCGACTGTGCAAGTCGTTGTTTCGTCCTCAGTCTCAGCAACAGCACCAGCATGTCCGGACGCGGCAAAGGCGGCAAGGCGAAGGGCAAGAGCAAGACGCGTTCCAGCCGCGCGGGTCTCCAGTTCCCCGTGGGCCGTATCCACCGTCTCCTGCGCAAGGGAAACTACGCCGAGCGCGTCGGAGCGGGCGCTCCCGTCTACCTCGCGGCCGTCCTCGAGTACCTGGCTGCCGAAGTGCTCGAGCTCGCTGGCAACGCGGCTCGTGACAACAAGAAGACCAGGATCATCCCCCGCCACCTGCAGCTCGCCATCCGCAACGACGAGGAGCTGAACAAGCTGCTCTCCGGCGTGACGATCGCGCAGGGCGGCGTCTTGCCCAACATCCAAGCTGTGCTTCTCCCAAAGAAGACCGAGAAGAAGGCGTAAGCGAGCTCCCAGCCGCCGGACTACAGTCGCGCTCGTCGCACAACCCAACGGTCCTTGTCAGGACCACCGAAATGCGTGTGACGGCAGGGTTTTGCTTGGCAATCCCGTTCTCTGCGCCCGTTTCCCTCTGTTTGAATTATCGCAACCGTGCCCACTCTTGAACTGACGCTGCTGCTGCTGCTAGCTAGCTGGCATGTCAGTGCACGAATGTAGATAGAAAGCGAGCTTCAGGGTGTCCGGGGGCGCACAGGCACGAGCCTCACTGCAATTCGCGTAGTGGACTGTGATATGGGCCCTTAAAAACAAACAACAAATGGGCCATATCCGCAACCAGCATGCACTTACTTATGAGCCAGGCAGGTATGCATGAGGAACGTGAACAAACGCACGCATGGCATTCCAATACACGAAAGCTTGCACGCAACATCGGCCGCGTTAATTTCGTTTTGGGGCGCGGCTTCTTCGCATGAATGCGCGAACCGTTTCGCAACGAACGCGCATTTTGTTTCTTTTTTTTATTTTCCTCTCTCTTCTTGTTCGTGCTCGAGCGCGCGCAATACTTACCATATGCATACCAAACGAGGCAACACCTCGCACCGGCAGCCCACCACAGACACACACGCACAAATATTAATAATAAAAAAACAACAACAGAACAGACAGACCGAGAGGGTACGGTTGGAGTACGTGGTCTCGCGTGCTCCCGTGGCCGAAGCAAACATGTAGGTGGTCCTGAGAAGGACCGTTTTGTGTTGCTTGCCTGACCGACCGAGGCTGCGGCGCAGACAGCGGCCGAACTTAGGCGCGCTCGCCACGGATGCGCCGGGCCAGCTGGATGTCCTTCGGCATGATGGTAACGCGCTTGGCGTGGATGGCGCACAGGTTGGTGTCCTCGAAGAGACCGACCAGGTAGGCCTCGCTGGCCTCCTGAAGGGCCATCACAGCCGAACTCTGGAATCGGAGGTCGGTCTTGAAATCCTGAGCGATTTCCCTCACCAAGCGCTGGAACGGCAGCTTGCGGATGAGAAGTTCGGTCGACTTCTGGTAGCGGCGAATTTCACGAAGGGCCACGGTCCCAGGCCTGTAGCGATGCGGTTTCTTAACCCCTCCTGTGGCAGGTGCACTCTTGCGAGCAGCCTTGGTAGCAAGCTGCTTACGCGGAGCCTTCCCACCGGTGCTCTTACGGGCGGTTTGCTTGGTCCTGGCCATGGCGAACGGAGCGAGCGTCCGAAGTCGTCGACTGCCGGAGTGAAAATGACCCCTGCGCCGCGCGCGTCGTGCTTCGCCGCACTACTCTTCTCCTCTCCAAGTCACCCGCCGATTGGCCAGCGCCAGCGCAGCCGTCTCGGGCGGTGCGCACGCCGCCGCCGTTCGCCAGGATGCTGGAGGAGGCACGTTTTCGCGCGGCCGCCCTGTTCGCGGCTAAGGAAAGCACATTCGCAGGCGGTTTAATTGAGTTTAAACACGACAGCATGCCGCGCTGTTCTCTTCCGTTTCAGCCAACACCACAATCTCGCTTATACCGCCGCGCGTCGCGAATTGCCAGTGCCGAGTGTGAGACCACACCACTGATCTCGACAGTGGTTAGCGCTCCACGCCCAACGCCATCGGAGCTGTTATCGCGATCTCCGCGCGACGGAGATGGGTGGCAGGTTTAGGGTACATTACTGCTTGTCCACTGCCTTGATTTGATCATGCTGATGCTCGTTTCACGAACTACAAGTGCGCGCCACGGTGCCTTCTCGAGGGGCAACAACGTCGTGTTTTGGCCGCACTCGGAGGCAAACCGTCTCGCATGTGCAGACATGCCAGTACCGCACTTTGCCGTCCACGCATAGAAGAACGCATGCGCCTCGCAAGATTAACGACAAACTCACGTACGGACTACCAGCACCACTTGAGAGTTGCAGGGAAAACGATGTACTTCCGCTCTAAGAGCGAATTTGGAATACAATATTGACAGGTGTTGAACGCGCGTTAGGAGACATGGGCAACTAATTGGGGCCTCAAAACTATGGACAGGCAAGCGGTACTTCCGTGTGTATGAAGGGTCCTTAAACAATATGTCAAGGTAGCATCAACCAACGCTTCGCAGGCGCGATCCCAAGCGCGGCTTCCCCGTGCCACGCATTCGGCACACAGTTTTCGCACTTGCAAGGGACACCCATGTTTTGACAAACACTCATGAAACGCAACACTTTGCTCTATACAGTGCCTACATTTCGTCAGCTAGCTTTTTCGATTTCATTCACGCACGCAACTTCGCCACAGGATCGACGGCGTTGTTGTCATCTTATAGCGAAGCTCCAGCTCGGCAGCCGCCGGGAGAAATGTATTTCCTCGCCAACTAATGCACCGAATTTGGTGCGCCTAATTGCGTGTAAACGAAGATGTTCAAAGGCCGCGCCTGCAACAGTGCAATTTTCAACTGATGCCGAGCTCTGCCTCTTTCTTAATATTCTTTTTTTTTTATTTTCTCAGTGAGTGTGGAAAACTGTGAAATGGAAGAGAGAAAAAACAGTTCCACTGTGCGCTTGAAGGCTCCGTCACACAGCGATGGAACTGGATTTGGAAATTCTGTTAATTGCACAAGGCGATATGTATAAAGGGAACACAATTTACACGCCTCGATGAGATATACCAGTCATGTGTGAGTATGGCTTTTACAATACCTTCGTAGACGTTACAGGCGTTTTCGGTGGGATAAAAATTTTTAGACAAAACTTCCGTGAGTAGTTGTGTGCAGCTCACACGATCGCGGTACCGCTTTGTATTGTTGAGATATGAAACTTTGTACCTCTTAACCTGCCAGTACTCGAGCATTATGGAAGGAAAAAAAAAAGAAAAAAGGAACGTCACAGCACCACCAGACATTTCTTTCTCACATGCAACAAGAACCTTGTTTACATGGCTGCAGTAGTTCTCTCATGACAACCCGTTGTTGTCATGAGAGGCGTACACATCACTGTGTACGCCTTGCTTGGTCCTCGGCTATGCCCTTTGCACGCACATGCCAGTGACTTCGCAGTAGTAATCCAAACATAGACAAGCGAAAAGAAATAAACCAATGGTGCCACGCTTCTTCAAAGCAAGGGGCCCGTACATTTTCTCTGACTGTTCCTTCCCCATTTGTTGACTTGTTTGGCCATCACCTCACGTTGCTATTTCCCGGCGGCTTCGTGGGACAAATGTAAAATAATAGGCGCGAGCTTGGCTTTCATTAAGCGCAACACGAATGCGAAATCCGTGCAATGACGACGGCCGGCGTGTGTCAGTTTCTCTTACCTTCGCGTGCCAATACATGTGCCACGAGTGAGGGAGCCGGTTCGAATTCGGAATCTTTCTGTACAGCAGCTTGCACATACACGAAATTCCAGGGATGCAGCGGCAAGAGGTAGTCTTGTGCACTTTGGCGCGTCCATGCCATTACGCAACCGCCTTACAGCGCGTAATACGCCGGACATAAGCTGCCACAAGGACAAATGTTCGTATGTAGGACAGGCGGCTCCCTCTGGCGGCGAAGAGTTCGACAAATACGTGATGCACCGCTCAAATCGCCCATCCCTCTCTCTCTTTTTCCCCAGCTCGCGCGGCGTGTGGCATGCACGGATACGTCGCTCGAAAAAGTTTTGTTTTCTTTAAATACAGCGCATGTCCAGCGCCCGCTTCCTGACCGATCTAAGTATATGGCGCGAACAAGGGTCGCCCAGCATCACCTACACGCACGCATGACGAAAGAGCCAGTCGTATAGAAATAACGAGAGAAAGTGAGTCTGCACTGTGCAAGCATATTTCTGTCTCAGTAAGCACACTTCGCCGCTCTGCTCCTCTATTTTATTTTCCGCTTGTTCTGGTCAACTAAGGAGTGCATTGGCTTGCAAGAAGAGCCACGTAGGCATCGAACCAACTGCTTATCACCTATAGCGCGCTAATAAGAAATCCCACTGTGACCCTGTACACAAGTATCACAAACAACAGCATCAATGAAAACAGCACGCGCCTCGGTGTCCACCGCGCGCACCCTCGTCCGTTTGAATACAACGCAGTGAGCTCGGTTCTAGCGAAAGTTAACTAGCTAATCTCACCTTAGCATTCATTTGCGTCGCTCAAAAGAGTTACACAATTGTGAATCGCACGGTGGTGGCTTGCAACAACCGCAGGCTAGACGAGGGACACGACGGGCGCTCAGCTCGTAGGGCAAGAGGACTGGCTCGTTATTCTTTCTCCGACGCACACACGCAAACCAACGAAGCCATGCGAATTGAGCTAAGACACAGTAGGCTCAATCATTTAACGCTTGCACTGGAAAGAACAAATAAACGCTGCCTGTAGAAAACTCGCTTTCAGCTGTTACACACTGGCCCGTGCCCGGCAATATTTTCCTCGTGCTTTGCTTTGTTGCGTACCCACATGAGCTATCTTTGTCAAATATAAAACTTACCTAACTGAAATGCGCCCGCTGCCGCGCGGCTCGTACTCTTCTCCAAGGGAGTAGAGGAAGCGAGCCACTTCAAAGCGACAAAATGCGCATCGACGAGCTTATGATTACCTCTTGCTTTTAATCATCATTCCACTCTGGTTGCCTCTACCAGGGTCCAACCAAAGGCGACAACTGAGCTGCACGAACGACCGCCACGTCGCAACTCGGACAGACTGACGGCGACTGAAATGGGAGCAACACAGCACACAGTGGCGAGCGCAAATGCAATCGAGCAAAGCTCGCCTTGCGAGGGCGAAAAGCAATGCTACCACGCCTTGCAAATACATGCGGTTGCGCTCGCTCACCTGACCCAAGTTCACCGCGCGTCTCGTGCGGCCGAATGCGAGATAATGGCATGCAAAAGAGGGCTAACGGAGCAGGAGATCGCAAATCCTGCGCGTCACTGCCGAAGCACCAGGTGGGTAGCCCTGAAGAGGGCTGTTGGGTTCTTCAGAGGAGCTGATGCGCTGCTTGCAGACGACGGCGCGCACGCGTGCTGCTTAGCCTCCGAAACCGTAGAGGGTGCGGCCCTGACGCTTGAGGGCATACACCACGTCCATGGCGGTCACGGTCTTGCGCTTGGCGTGCTCAGTGTAGGTGACGGCGTCCCGGATCACGTTCTCGAGGAACACCTTGAGCACACCGCGTGTCTCCTCGTAGATCAGGCCAGAGATACGCTTGACACCACCACGGCGAGCGAGGCGACGGATGGCAGGCTTGGTGATGCCTTGGATGTTGTCACGCAACACCTTACGATGACGCTTCGCGCCACCCTTGCCGAGCCCCTTGCCGCCCTTGCCACGTCCAGACATCTCGGCTGTTGCTGCTGCTTCGAAGCGAGTCAGGAGAGCGAATGCCGAGTCCCTGCGCCGCGACCGAGCGAGGAAGCCGCGCCGCAAAAAAGAGGGCGAGGAGGCGAAACGCGCGCCGATTGGCTCACGGGCAGCGCGGCCTCTCTTCGCGAGTGAGTCGCGGGTGGCTGCACTGAGCCCTTCTTAGGCCACGCACTGAGTTCGAGACAAGTGGCTTCGTAACACAATCGCGGAGCTTACTTTTTTTTTTTTTTTTTCTCATGTTGTTTCTCTTTGGCACCTCTGACTGCTGATGTTCAACCCGCCTCACTTCTTCTTTTGCTCGACGCGCCAAGAGAAAAAAAAAAATAAATAAATGAACGTGTCAACAACGTTATTGTCCTATGCTGCACGCACTCACTGCTCGTGTCGCGCCCCAGGAACAAGTTTATTGTGTTCTCGTAATTATGATTACTCGTTCTGTTCACCGGTAGCTCGGATACGCTTGCAAGTGCACTCTGGTCATTGCCGCAAAGCACACCGTGCGCACAACTTCAAACTCAGCCACGCCAACATCGTTCCCTTGATCACTAGTCGCAAAACAGGGCGCGTTCATGCTCTCTTCGCCTCAGGCGTTTCAAATTTCGCACGCCGGCACCGCTCACTGGTGCCTACACGACCGTCAAATTTCGTCGCGATAGCTTACGTAGCCTCGCAGATAACGTCACCGAAACCAGCGTAAGACGCGCGCGCGAGCCCAATTCAGCATTCTAGGGGACGGAAGAGAGAGAGGGCATTGTTGACGGCGCTCCGACCTCCTCCCTCTCCCGTCGCCCCGTACGAAGGCAGCTATACGCAGGGCGCGCGCGAAACCGCTAGCTATGTAAGTGTGCGGAGAGCTTACATTTGTAATAATTCACTTTTATACTCTGTTTTCTTCACTACCCTTTCTTATCCCTTTCCCCTCACCCGTACAGCGCCGTGAAGGTGCCCTCGCACGAGAGGCAGTAACAGCGCTGTACTTATCTCTTCCTTTTCCCCCTTTTAAAGCCACTCACACATACATTTGTAATAACAGTGTAAAATATCCCTTACGCACTGCTGCTTCGTGAACGTGCTAACCCATTTCCGCTCGCCAGCCACTGCTACAGCGATGCGGCACTGGCATGGCGCGGCTCTGAATTTCAGTCCGGAGCCCTGCTGCCTACGTGCGGGCGGCCGCCGAGAGGGCATTCTAGCAGCCATGAAGGCACACCTCAGGACCCGCTTTTAAAAGCGCGTCGAAACAAGAGAAGACATAAAGCGTGAAAAAAACAAAAGAGGGATGAGGGCTGCCTGCTTTTAAAAGTTACGCTACACCAGAATTAAGTAAATGTGCAGCAACGACCGCCTCATCGTCCTAGGTGTGTGAAACACGCGCCGTGGTAATTAGTGCAGGCGAACGTGGCCGCTCGCGCAGAGTCGCCTCACGCGCCCCATCCCATACTTGCTTTGTGCGTGTTGTTGTGCTGAGCCCATGGCTTCCTGTGCGGCTCTGCTACAAAAGTTGTAGCACACGCGCTGTCCGACAGCGCGCGCCGCGTGTTTGTAAACAAGAAGTAGTAGTAAGTGACGTTGAACTGGTAAAAGAAGAGAAGAGTGCAGTACCGCAACAGTCTCTCGCTTAGGAGGTCACCTCAACAGTACTGCACGGGGGAGGGTAAGGCGAATAAAGGAGTGAAGAGAAACAAATACGGGAGAGGACGAGCGTAAGGCCGTGAAGAAAAGAAGCGTGAAACGGCGCCGATGGCCGCGTGGTAAGGTTCGACGACTCAAAGAAATCAATGAGAGCTGGGAAGGCTCTTTTGAGTAAACCCGCAAGACCCCTAGGAAACAGAAAGTCCTCGGGACGGGCTATGGGGAGTCCTGGGCGTCGATTAGGATTTCACGAGCTGAGATATATGCGGCGCAGTCGAGAAGTACGTGTGCGAGAGTTTCATCAACGCCAGCAGTGCAGTTCTGGCAAACGGAACTGAATGGCGAGACATCCGCTGCGCTGTGTTGAAGCAGCCAATGCGGAGTAAAATGGCCCTATCGGCGCGTGAGAGTCCCTTTTTGTGTGTGTGTTGTTGTGCTGAGCGCATGGCGTTCTGTGCGTTTCTGCTACAAATCTTTCAGCGCACGCGCTGTCACAACGAGAACGCAAACAGCGCGCGCCTGGCGTTTGCAAACGAGGAAGCGTCAAACAGAGGGAACGGACGGAATTGTCGAGATTCTCGCTACATCCCAATGCCAATGCAGACACCTTGGGTGGCTCTGAGAAGAGCCGTTGGGTGTTGGCTGCGCGGACGAGCGCTCGGTCGCCTACTTGGAGCTGGTGTACTTGGTGACGGCTTTGGTGCCCTCGGACACGGCGTGTTTGGCCAGCTCACCGGGCAACAGCAGACGCACGGCCGTCTGGATCTCCCGGCTCGTGATGGTCGAGCGCTTGTTGTAGTGAGCCAGACGGGACGACTCCGCGGCGATACGCTCGAAGATGTCGTTCACGAAGCTGTTCATGATAGACATGGCCTTGCTGGAGACTCCAGTGTCCGGGTGCACCTGCTTCAGCACCTTGTAGATATAGATGGAGAAGCTCTCCTTCCTGCGGCGCTTCTTCTTCTTCTTGTCGGTGGCGCGCACGTTCTTCTGCGCCTTGCCGGCCTTCTTCACGGCCTTACCGCTGGGCTGGGGAGGCATCGCGGCAGTGTCAGTAGCCGAACAAACGAGATCGGAATACGCGCGACCGGTCGCGTGCGCCGCGCTTTTATGGCGGGAGGGTGGTGTTGACGGGACCTCGCATTGCCGCGCTCGCCATTGGTCCGCGCGGCTTCTCTCCCTCTCCCTCGTGCTCGCTCGCGCTTTCCTTTGGGACCGGCGGCGGCGAGAGCGGCGAAGGCGCTACGAGCACGGCTCAAATCGCTCACCGATCGCGACTGTGCAAGTCGTTGTTTCGTCCTCAGTCTCAGCAACAGCACCAGCATGTCCGGACGCGGCAAAGGCGGCAAGGCGAAGGGCAAGAGCAAGACGCGTTCCAGCCGCGCGGGTCTCCAGTTCCCCGTGGGCCGTATCCACCGTCTCCTGCGCAAGGGAAACTACGCCGAGCGCGTCGGAGCGGGCGCTCCCGTCTACCTCGCGGCCGTCCTCGAGTACCTGGCTGCCGAAGTGCTCGAGCTCGCTGGCAACGCGGCTCGTGACAACAAGAAGACCAGGATCATCCCCCGCCACCTGCAGCTCGCCATCCGCAACGACGAGGAGCTGAACAAGCTGCTCTCCGGCGTGACGATCGCGCAGGGCGGCGTCTTGCCCAACATCCAAGCTGTGCTTCTCCCAAAGAAGACCGAGAAGAAGGCGTAAGCGAGCTCCCAGCCGCCGGACTACAGTCGCGCTCGTCGCACAACCCAACGGTCCTTGTCAGGACCACCGAAATGCGTGTGACGGCAGGGTTTTGCTTGGCAATCCCGTTCTCTGCGCCCGTTTCCCTCTGTTTGAATTATCGCAACCGTGCCCACTCTTGAACTGACGCTGCTGCTGCTGCTAGCTAGCTGGCATGTCAGTGCACGAATGTAGATAGAAAGCGAGCTTCAGGGTGTCCGGGGGCGCACAGGCACGAGCCTCACTGCAATTCGCGTAGTGGACTGTGATATGGGCCCTTAAAAACAAACAACAAATGGGCCATATCCGCAACCAGCATGCACTTACTTATGAGCCAGGCAGGTATGCATGAGGAACGTGAACAAACGCACGCATGGCATTCCAATACACGAAAGCTTGCACGCAACATCGGCCGCGTTAATTTCGTTTTGGGGCGCGGCTTCTTCGCATGAATGCGCGAACCGTTTCGCAACGAACGCGCATTTTGTTTCTTTTTTTTATTTTCCTCTCTCTTCTTGTTCGTGCTCGAGCGCGCGCAATACTTACCATATGCATACCAAACGAGGCAACACCTCGCACCGGCAGCCCACCACAGACACACACGCACAAATATTAATAATAAAAAAACAACAACAGAACAGACAGACCGAGAGGGTACGGTTGGAGTACGTGGTCTCGCGTGCTCCCGTGGCCGAAGCAAACATGTAGGTGGTCCTGAGAAGGACCGTTTTGTGTTGCTTGCCTGACCGACCGAGGCTGCGGCGCAGACAGCGGCCGAACTTAGGCGCGCTCGCCACGGATGCGCCGGGCCAGCTGGATGTCCTTCGGCATGATGGTAACGCGCTTGGCGTGGATGGCGCACAGGTTGGTGTCCTCGAAGAGACCGACCAGGTAGGCCTCGCTGGCCTCCTGAAGGGCCATCACAGCCGAACTCTGGAATCGGAGGTCGGTCTTGAAATCCTGAGCGATTTCCCTCACCAAGCGCTGGAACGGCAGCTTGCGGATGAGAAGTTCGGTCGACTTCTGGTAGCGGCGAATTTCACGAAGGGCCACGGTCCCAGGCCTGTAGCGATGCGGTTTCTTAACCCCTCCTGTGGCAGGTGCACTCTTGCGAGCAGCCTTGGTAGCAAGCTGCTTACGCGGAGCCTTCCCACCGGTGCTCTTACGGGCGGTTTGCTTGGTCCTGGCCATGGCGAACGGAGCGAGCGTCCGAAGTCGTCGACTGCCGGAGTGAAAATGACCCCTGCGCCGCGCGCGTCGTGCTTCGCCGCACTACTCTTCTCCTCTCCAAGTCACCCGCCGATTGGCCAGCGCCAGCGCAGCCGTCTCGGGCGGTGCGCACGCCGCCGCCGTTCGCCAGGATGCTGGAGGAGGCACGTTTTCGCGCGGCCGCCCTGTTCGCGGCTAAGGAAAGCACATTCGCAGGCGGTTTAATTGAGTTTAAACACGACAGCATGCCGCGCTGTTCTCTTCCGTTTCAGCCAACACCACAATCTCGCTTATACCGCCGCGCGTCGCGAATTGCCAGTGCCGAGTGTGAGACCACACCACTGATCTCGACAGTGGTTAGCGCTCCACGCCCAACGCCATCGGAGCTGTTATCGCGATCTCCGCGCGACGGAGATGGGTGGCAGGTTTAGGGTACATTACTGCTTGTCCACTGCCTTGATTTGATCATGCTGATGCTCGTTTCACGAACTACAAGTGCGCGCCACGGTGCCTTCTCGAGGGGCAACAACGTCGTGTTTTGGCCGCACTCGGAGGCAAACCGTCTCGCATGTGCAGACATGCCAGTACCGCACTTTGCCGTCCACGCATAGAAGAACGCATGCGCCTCGCAAGATTAACGACAAACTCACGTACGGACTACCAGCACCACTTGAGAGTTGCAGGGAAAACGATGTACTTCCGCTCTAAGAGCGAATTTGGAATACAATATTGACAGGTGTTGAACGCGCGTTAGGAGACATGGGCAACTAATTGGGGCCTCAAAACTATGGACAGGCAAGCGGTACTTCCGTGTGTATGAAGGGTCCTTAAACAATATGTCAAGGTAGCATCAACCAACGCTTCGCAGGCGCGATCCCAAGCGCGGCTTCCCCGTGCCACGCATTCGGCACACAGTTTTCGCACTTGCAAGGGACACCCATGTTTTGACAAACACTCATGAAACGCAACACTTTGCTCTATACAGTGCCTACATTTCGTCAGCTAGCTTTTTCGATTTCATTCACGCACGCAACTTCGCCACAGGATCGACGGCGTTGTTGTCATCTTATAGCGAAGCTCCAGCTCGGCAGCCGCCGGGAGAAATGTATTTCCTCGCCAACTAATGCACCGAATTTGGTGCGCCTAATTGCGTGTAAACGAAGATGTTCAAAGGCCGCGCCTGCAACAGTGCAATTTTCAACTGATGCCGAGCTCTGCCTCTTTCTTAATATTCTTTTTTTTTTATTTTCTCAGTGAGTGTGGAAAACTGTGAAATGGAAGAGAGAAAAAACAGTTCCACTGTGCGCTTGAAGGCTCCGTCACACAGCGATGGAACTGGATTTGGAAATTCTGTTAATTGCACAAGGCGATATGTATAAAGGGAACACAATTTACACGCCTCGATGAGATATACCAGTCATGTGTGAGTATGGCTTTTACAATACCTTCGTAGACGTTACAGGCGTTTTCGGTGGGATAAAAATTTTTAGACAAAACTTCCGTGAGTAGTTGTGTGCAGCTCACACGATCGCGGTACCGCTTTGTATTGTTGAGATATGAAACTTTGTACCTCTTAACCTGCCAGTACTCGAGCATTATGGAAGGAAAAAAAAAAAGAAAAAAGGAACGTCACAGCACCACCAGACATTTCTTTCTCACATGCAACAAGAACCTTGTTTACATGGCTGCAGTAGTTCTCTCATGACAACCCGTTGTTGTCATGAGAGGCGTACACATCACTGTGTACGCCTTGCTTGGTCCTCGGCTATGCCCTTTGCACGCACATGCCAGTGACTTCGCAGTAGTAATCCAAACATAGACAAGCGAAAAGAAATAAACCAATGGTGCCACGCTTCTTCAAAGCAAGGGGCCCGTACATTTTCTCTGACTGTTCCTTCCCCATTTGTTGACTTGTTTGGCCATCACCTCACGTTGCTATTTCCCGGCGGCTTCGTGGGACAAATGTAAAATAATAGGCGCGAGCTTGGCTTTCATTAAGCGCAACACGAATGCGAAATCCGTGCAATGACGACGGCCGGCGTGTGTCAGTTTCTCTTACCTTCGCGTGCCAATACATGTGCCACGAGTGAGGGAGCCGGTTCGAATTCGGAATCTTTCTGTACAGCAGCTTGCACATACACGAAATTCCAGGGATGCAGCGGCAAGAGGTAGTCTTGTGCACTTTGGCGCGTCCATGCCATTACGCAACCGCCTTACAGCGCGTAATACGCCGGACATAAGCTGCCACAAGGACAAATGTTCGTATGTAGGACAGGCGGCTCCCTCTGGCGGCGAAGAGTTCGACAAATACGTGATGCACCGCTCAAATCGCCCATCCCTCTCTCTCTTTTTCCCCAGCTCGCGCGGCGTGTGGCATGCACGGATACGTCGCTCGAAAAAGTTTTGTTTTCTTTAAATACAGCGCATGTCCAGCGCCCGCTTCCTGACCGATCTAAGTATATGGCGCGAACAAGGGTCGCCCAGCATCACCTACACGCACGCATGACGAAAGAGCCAGTCGTATAGAAATAACGAGAGAAAGTGAGTCTGCACTGTGCAAGCATATTTCTGTCTCAGTAAGCACACTTCGCCGCTCTGCTCCTCTATTTTATTTTCCGCTTGTTCTGGTCAACTAAGGAGTGCATTGGCTTGCAAGAAGAGCCACGTAGGCATCGAACCAACTGCTTATCACCTATAGCGCGCTAATAAGAAATCCCACTGTGACCCTGTACACAAGTATCACAAACAACAGCATCAATGAAAACAGCACGCGCCTCGGTGTCCACCGCGCGCACCCTCGTCCGTTTGAATACAACGCAGTGAGCTCGGTTCTAGCGAAAGTTAACTAGCTAATCTCACCTTAGCATTCATTTGCGTCGCTCAAAAGAGTTACACAATTGTGAATCGCACGGTGGTGGCTTGCAACAACCGCAGGCTAGACGAGGGACACGACGGGCGCTCAGCTCGTAGGGCAAGAGGACTGGCTCGTTATTCTTTCTCCGACGCACACACGCAAACCAACGAAGCCATGCGAATTGAGCTAAGACACAGTAGGCTCAATCATTTAACGCTTGCACTGGAAAGAACAAATAAACGCTGCCTGTAGAAAACTCGCTTTCAGCTGTTACACACTGGCCCGTGCCCGGCAATATTTTCCTCGTGCTTTGCTTTGTTGCGTACCCACATGAGCTATCTTTGTCAAATATAAAACTTACCTAACTGAAATGCGCCCGCTGCCGCGCGGCTCGTACTCTTCTCCAAGGGAGTAGAGGAAGCGAGCCACTTCAAAGCGACAAAATGCGCATCGACGAGCTTATGATTACCTCTTGCTTTTAATCATCATTCCACTCTGGTTGCCTCTACCAGGGTCCAACCAAAGGCGACAACTGAGCTGCACGAACGACCGCCACGTCGCAACTCGGACAGACTGACGGCGACTGAAATGGGAGCAACACAGCACACAGTGGCGAGCGCAAATGCAATCGAGCAAAGCTCGCCTTGCGAGGGCGAAAAGCAATGCTACCACGCCTTGCAAATACATGCGGTTGCGCTCGCTCACCTGACCCAAGTTCACCGCGCGTCTCGTGCGGCCGAATGCGAGATAATGGCATGCAAAAGAGGGCTAACGGAGCAGGAGATCGCAAATCCTGCGCGTCACTGCCGAAGCACCAGGTGGGTAGCCCTGAAGAGGGCTGTTGGGTTCTTCAGAGGAGCTGATGCGCTGCTTGCAGACGACGGCGCGCACGCGTGCTGCTTAGCCTCCGAAACCGTAGAGGGTGCGGCCCTGACGCTTGAGGGCATACACCACGTCCATGGCGGTCACGGTCTTGCGCTTGGCGTGCTCAGTGTAGGTGACGGCGTCCCGGATCACGTTCTCGAGGAACACCTTGAGCACACCGCGTGTCTCCTCGTAGATCAGGCCAGAGATACGCTTGACACCACCACGGCGAGCGAGGCGACGGATGGCAGGCTTGGTGATGCCTTGGATGTTGTCACGCAACACCTTACGATGACGCTTCGCGCCACCCTTGCCGAGCCCCTTGCCGCCCTTGCCACGTCCAGACATCTCGGCTGTTGCTGCTGCTTCGAAGCGAGTCAGGAGAGCGAATGCCGAGTCCCTGCGCCGCGACCGAGCGAGGAAGCCGCGCCGCAAAAAAGAGGGCGAGGAGGCGAAACGCGCGCCGATTGGCTCACGGGCAGCGCGGCCTCTCTTCGCGAGTGAGTCGCGGGTGGCTGCACTGAGCCCTTCTTAGGCCACGCACTGAGTTCGAGACAAGTGGCTTCGTAACACAATCGCGGAGCTTACTTTTTTTTTTTTTTCTCATGTTGTTTCTCTTTGGCACCTCTGACTGCTGATGTTCAACCCGCCTCACTTCTTCTTTTGCTCGACGCGCCAAGAGAAAAAAAATAAATAAATAAATGAACGTGTCAACAACGTTATTGTCCTATGCTGCACGCACTCACTGCTCGTGTCGCGCCCCAGGAACAAGTTTATTGTGTTCTCGTAATTATGATTACTCGTTCTGTTCACCGGTAGCTCGGATACGCTTGCAAGTGCACTCTGGTCATTGCCGCAAAGCACACCGTGCGCACAACTTCAAACTCAGCCACGCCAACATCGTTCCCTTGATCACTAGTCGCAAAACAGGGCGCGTTCATGCTCTCTTCGCCTCAGGCGTTTCAAATTTCGCACGCCGGCACCGCTCACTGGTGCCTACACGACCGTCAAATTTCGTCGCGATAGCTTACGTAGCCTCGCAGATAACGTCACCGAAACCAGCGTAAGACGCGCGCGCGAGCCCAATTCAGCATTCTAGGGGACGGAAGAGAGAGAGGGCATTGTTGACGGCGCTCCGACCTCCTCCCTCTCCCGTCGCCCCGTACGAAGGCAGCTATACGCAGGGCGCGCGCGAAACCGCTAGCTATGTAAGTGTGCGGAGAGCTTACATTTGTAATAATTCACTTTTATACTCTGTTTTCTTCACTACCCTTTCTTATCCCTTTCCCCTCACCCGTACAGCGCCGTGAAGGTGCCCTCGCACGAGAGGCAGTAACAGCGCTGTACTTATCTCTTCCTTTTCCCCCTTTTAAAGCCACTCACACATACATTTGTAATAACAGTGTAAAATATCCCTTACGCACTGCTGCTTCGTGAACGTGCTAACCCATTTCCGCTCGCCAGCCACTGCTACAGCGATGCGGCACTGGCATGGCGCGGCTCTGAATTTCAGTCCGGAGCACTGCTGCCTACGTGCGGGCGGCCGCCGAGAGGGCATTCTAGCAGCCATGAAGGCACACCTCAGGACCCGCTTTTAAAAGCGCGTCGAAACAAGAGAAGACATAAAGCGTGAAAAAAACAAAAGAGGGATGAGGGCTGCCTGCTTTTAAAAGTTACGCTACACCAGAATTAAGTAAATGTGCAGCAACGACCGCCTCATCGTCCTAGGTGTGTGAAACACGCGCCGTGGTAATTAGTGCAGGCGAACGTGGCCGCTCGCGCAGAGTCGCCTCACGCGCCCCATCCCATACTTGCTTTGTGCGTGTTGTTGTGCTGAGCCCATGGCTTCCTGTGCGGCTC
>NW_027226058.1:0-24043 GCF_038994185.2 Dermacentor albipictus | reverse complement strand
CTGCAAAACCACACGATTTGCATGCAAATGACGCTTTTGGCAGAACGCGCGTGTGGATTTCTACCAAACGACGTGAAAAGCATGCCAATGCTGCTCTTTTTAGCACCCGCACATGGATTTGTGCCAAAACGCGTTTTAAGCATGAATACGACACTTTTGGTAGACGAGGATGCAGTTTTCTGCAAAACCACACGATATGCATGCAAATGACGCTTTTGGCAGAACGCGCGTGTGGATTTCTACCAAACGACGTGAAAAGCATGCCAATGCTGCTCTTTTTAGAACCCGCACATGGATTTGTGCCAAAACGCGTTTTAAGCATGAATATGACACTTTTGGTAGACGAGGATGCAGTTTTCTGCAAAACCACACGATATGCTTGCAAATGGTGCTTTTGGCAGAACGCGCGTATGGATTTCTACCAAACGACGTGAAAAGCATGCCAATGCTGCTCTTTTTAGAACCCGCACATGGACTTGTGCCTAAACGCGTTTTAAGCATGAATATGACACTTTTGGTAGACGAGGATGCAGTTTTCTGCAAAACCACACGATATGCATGCAAATGACGCTTTTGGCAGAACGCGCGTGTGGATTTCTACCAAACGACGTGAAAAGCATGCCAATGCTGCTCTATTTAGCACCCGCACATGGATTTGTGCCAAAACGCGTTTTTAGCATGAATATGCAACTTTTGGTAGACGAGGAAGCAGTTTTCTGCAAAACCACACGATATGCATGCAAATGACGCTTTTGGCAGAACGCGCGTGTGGATTTCTACCAAACGACGTGAAAAGCATGCCAATGCTGCTCTTTTTAGAACCCGCACATGGATTTGTGCCAAAACGCGTTTTAAGCATGAATATGACACTTTTGGTAGACGAGGATGCAGTTTTCTGCAAAACCACACGATATGCATGCAAATGACGCTTTTGGCAGAACGCGCGTGTGGATTTCTACCAAACGACGTGAAAAGCATGCCAATGCTGCTCTTTTTAGAACCCGCACATGGATTTGTGCCAAAACGCGTTTTAAGCATGAATATGACACTTTTGGTAGACGAGGATGCAGTTTTCTGCAAAACCACACGATATGCATGCAAATGGTGCTTTTGGCAGAACGCGCGTGTGGATTTCTACCAAACGACGTGAAAAGCATGCCAATGCTGCTCTTCTTAGAACCCGCACATGGATTTGTGCCAAAACGCGTTTTAAGCATGAATATGACACTTTTAGTAGACGAGGATGCAGTTTTCTGCAAAACCACACGATATGCATGCAAATGACGCTTTTGGCAGAACGCGCGTGTGGATTTCTACCAAACGACGTGAAAAGCATGCCAATGCTGCTCTTTTCAGAACCCGCACATGGATTTGTGCCAATACGCGTTTTAAGCATGAATATGACACTTTTGGTAGACGAGGATGCAGTTTTCTGCAAAACCACACGATATGCGTGCAAATGGTGCTTTTGGCAGAACGCGCGTGTGGATTTCTACCAAACGACGTGAAAAGCATGCCAATGCTGCTCTTTTTAGAACCCGCACATGAATTTGTGCCAAAACGCGTTTTAAGCATGAATATGACACTTTTGGTAGACGAGGATGCAGTTTTCTGCAAAACCACACGATATGCATGCAAATGGTGCTTTTGGCAGAACGCGCGTGTGGATTTCTACCAAACGACGTGAAAAGCATGTCAATGCTGCTCTTTTTAGCACCCGCACATGGATTTGGGCCAAAACGTGTTTTAAGCATGAATATGACACTTTTGGTAGACGAGGATGCAGTTTTCTGCAAAACCACACGATATGCATGCAAATGGTGCTTTTCGCAGAACGCGCGTGTGGATTTCTACCAAACGACGTGAAAAGCATGCCAATGCTGCTCTTTTTAGCACCCGCACATGGATTTGTGCGAAAACGCGTTTTAAGCATGAATATGCAACTTTTGGTAGACGAGGATGCAGTTTTCTGCAAAACCACACGTATGCATGCAAATGACGCTTTTGGCAGAACGCGCGTGTGGATTTCTACCAAACGACGTGAAAAGCATGCCAATGCTGCTCTTTTTAGAACCCGCACATGGATTTGTGCCAAAACGCGTTTTAAGCATGAATATGACACTTTTGGTAGACGAGGATGCAGTATTCTGCATAACCACACGATATGCATGCAAATGGTGCTTTTGCCAGAACGCGCGTGTGGATTTCTACCAAACGACGTGAAAAGCATGCCAATGCTGCTCTTTTTAGCACCCGCACATGGATTTGTGCCAAAACGCGTTTTAAGCATGAATATGACACTTTTGGTAGACGAGGATGCAGTTTTCTGCAAAACCACACGATATGCATGCAAATGGTGCTTTTGGCAGAACGCGCGTGTGGATTTCTACCAAACGACGTGAAAAGCATGCCAATGCTGCTCTTTTTAGAACCCGCACATGGATTTGTGCCAAAACGCGTTTTAAGCATGAATATGACACTTTTGGTCGATGAGGATGCAGTTTTCTGCAAAACCACACGATATGCATGCAAATGGTGCTTTTGGCAGAACGCGCGTGTGGATTTCTACCAAACGACGTGAAAAGCATGCCAATGCTGCTCTTTTTAGCACCCGCACATGGATTTGTGCCCAAACGCGTTTTAAGCATGAATATGCAAATTTTGGTAGACGAGGATGCAGTTTTCTGCAAAACCACACAATATGCATGCAAATGACGCTTTTGGCAGAACGCGCGTGTGGATTTCTACCAAACGACGTGAAAAGCATGCCAATGCTGCTCTTTTTAGAACCCGCACATGGATTTGTGCCAAAACGCGTTTTAAGCATGAATATGACACTTTTGGTAGACGAGGATGCAGTTTTCTGCAAAACCCCACGATATGCATGCAAATGACGCTTTTGGCAGAACGCGCGTATGGATTTCTACCAAACGACGTGAAAAGCATGCCAATGCTGCTCTTTTTAGAACCCGCACATGGACTTGTGCCTAAACGCGTTTTAAGCATGAATATGACACTTTTGGTAGACGAGGATGCAGTTTTCTGCAAAACCACACGATATGCATGCAAATGACGCTTTTGGCAGAACGCGCGTGTGGATTTCTACCAAACGACGTGAAAAGCATGCCAATGCTGCTCTATTTAGCACCCGCACATGGATTTGTGCCAAAACGCGTTTTTAGCATGAATATGCAACTTTTGGTAGACGAGGAAGCAGTTTTCTGCAAAACCACACGATATGCATGCAAATGACGCTTTTGGCAGAACGCGCGTGTGGATTTCTACCAAACGACGTGAAAAGCATGCCAATGCTGCTCTTTTTAGAACCCGCACATGGATTTGTGCCAAAACGCGTTTTAAGCATGAATATGACACTTTTGGTAGACGAGGATGCAGTTTTCTGCAAAACCACACGATATGCATGCAAATGACGCTTTTGGCAGAACGCGCGTGTGGATTTCTACCAAACGACGTGAAAAGCATGCCAATGCTGCTCTTTTTAGAACCCGCACATGGATTTGTGCCAAAACGCGTTTTAAGCATGAATATGACACTTTTGGTAGACGAGGATGCAGTTTTCTGCAAAACCACACGATATGCATGCAAATGGTGCTTTTGGCAGAACGCGCGTGTGGATTTCTACCAAACGACGTGAAAAGCATGCCAATGCTGCTCTTCTTAGAACCCGCACATGGATTTGTGCCAAAACGCGTTTTAAGCATGAATATGACACTTTTAGTAGACGAGGATGCAGTTTTCTGCAAAACCACACGATATGCATGCAAATGACGCTTTTGGCAGAACGCGCGTGTGGATTTCTACCAAACGACGTGAAAAGCATGCCAATGCTGCTCTTTTCAGAACCCGCACATGGATTTGTGCCAATACGCGTTTTAAGCATGAATATGACACTTTTGGTAGACGAGGATGCAGTTTTCTGCAAAACCACACGATATGCGTGCAAATGGTGCTTTTGGCAGAACGCGCGTGTGGATTTCTACCAAACGACGTGAAAAGCATGCCAATGCTGCTCTTTTTAGAACCCGCACATGAATTTGTGCCAAAACGCGTTTTAAGCATGAATATGACACTTTTGGTAGACGAGGATGCAGTTTTCTGCAAAACCACACGATATGCATGCAAATGGTGCTTTTGGCAGAACGCGCGTGTGGATTTCTACCAAACGACGTGAAAAGCATGTCAATGCTGCTCTTTTTAGCACCCGCACATGGATTTGGGCCAAAACGTGTTTTAAGCATGAATATGACACTTTTGGTAGACGAGGATGCAGTTTTCTGCAAAACCACACGATATGCATGCAAATGGTGCTTTTCGCAGAACGCGCGTGTGGATTTCTACCAAACGACGTGAAAAGCATGCCAATGCTGCTCTTTTTAGCACCCGCACATGGATTTGTGCGAAAACGCGTTTTAAGCATGAATATGCAACTTTTGGTAGACGAGGATGCAGTTTTCTGCAAAACCACACGTATGCATGCAAATGACGCTTTTGGCAGAACGCGCGTGTGGATTTCTACCAAACGACGTGAAAAGCATGCCAATGCTGCTCTTTTTAGAACCCGCACATGGATTTGTGCCAAAACGCGTTTTAAGCATGAATATGACACTTTTGGTAGACGAGGATGCAGTATTCTGCATAACCACACGATATGCATGCAAATGGTGCTTTTGCCAGAACGCGCGTGTGGATTTCTACCAAACGACGTGAAAAGCATGCCAATGCTGCTCTTTTTAGCACCCGCACATGGATTTGTGCCAAAACGCGTTTTAAGCATGAATATGACACTTTTGGTAGACGAGGATGCAGTTTTCTGCAAAACCACACGATATGCATGCAAATGGTGCTTTTGGCAGAACGCGCGTGTGGATTTCTACCAAACGACGTGAAAAGCATGCCAATGCTGCTCTTTTTAGAACCCGCACATGGATTTGTGCCAAAACGCGTTTTAAGCATGAATATGACACTTTTGGTCGATGAGGATGCAGTTTTCTGCAAAACCACACGATATGCATGCAAATGGTGCTTTTGGCAGAACGCGCGTGTGGATTTCTACCAAACGACGTGAAAAGCATGCCAATGCTGCTCTTTTTAGCACCCGCACATGGATTTGTGCCCAAACGCGTTTTAAGCATGAATATGCAAATTTTGGTAGACGAGGATGCAGTTTTCTGCAAAACCACACAATATGCATGCAAATGACGCTTTTGGCAGAACGCGCGTGTGGATTTCTACCAAACGACGTGAAAAGCATGCCAATGCTGCTCTTTTTAGAACCCGCACATGGATTTGTGCCAAAACGCGTTTTAAGCATGAATATGACACTTTTGGTAGACGAGGATGCAGTTTTCTGCAAAACCCCACGATATGCATGCAAATGGTGCTTTTGGCAGAACGCGCGTGTGGATTTCTACCAAACCACGTGAAAAGCATGCCAATGCTGCTCTTTTTAGAACCCGCACATGGATTTGTACCAAAACGCGTTTTAAGCATGAATATGACACTTTTGGTAGACGAGGATGCAGTTTTCTGCAAAACCACACGATATGCATGCAAATGGTGCTTTTGGCAGAACGCGCGTGTGGATTTCTACCAAACGACGTGAAAAGCATGCAAATGCTGCTCTTTTTAGCACCCGCACATGGATTTGGGCCAAAACGCGTTTTAAGCATGAATATGCAACTTTTGGTAGACGAGGATGCAGTTTTCTGCAAAACCACACGATATGCATGCAAATGACGCTTTTGGCAGAACGCGCGTGTGGATTTCTACCAAACGACGTGAAAAGCATGCCAATGCTGCTCTTTTTAGCACCCGCACATGGATTTGTGCCAAAACGCGTTTTTAGCATGAATATGCAACTTTTGGTAGACGAGGAAGCAGTTTTCTGCAAAACCACACGATATGCATGCAAATGACGCTTTTGGCAGAACGCGCGTGTGGATTTCTACCAAACGACGTGAAAAGCATGCCAATGCTGCTCTTTTTAGAACCCGTACATGGATTTGTGCCAAAACGCGTTTTAAGCATGAATATGACACTTTTGGTAGACGAGGATGCAGTTTTCTGCATAACCACACGATATGCATGCAAATGGTGCTTTTGCCAGAACGCGCGTGTGGATTTCTACCAAACGACGTGAAAAGCATGCCAATGCTGCTCTTTTTAGCACCCGCACATGGATTTGTGCCAAAACGCGTTTTAAACATGAATATGACACTTTTGGTAGACGAGGATGCAGTTTTCTGCAAAACCACACGATATGCATGCAAATGGTGCTTTTGGCAGAACGCGCGCGTGGATTTCTACCAAACGACGTGAAAAGCATGCCAATGCTGCTCTTTTTAGAACCCGCACATGGATTTGTGCCAAAACGCGTTTTAAGCATGAATATGACACTTTTGGTAGACGAGGATGCAGTTATCTGCAAAACCACACGATATGCATGCAAATGACGCTTTTGGCAGAACGCGCGTGTGGATTTCTACCAAACGACGTGAAAAGCATGCCAATGCTGCTCTTTTTAGAACCCGCACATGGATTTGTGCCAAAACGCGTTTTAAGCATGAATATGACACTTTTGGTAGACGAGGATGCAGTTTTCTGCAAAACCACACGATATGCATGCAAATGGTGCTTTTGGTAGAACGCGCGTGTGGATTTCTACCAAACGACGTGAAAAGCATGCCAATGCTGCTCTTTTTAGAACCCGCACATGGATTTGTGCCAAAACGCGTTTTAAGCATGAATATGACACTTTTGGTAGATGAGGATGCAGTTTTCTGCAAAACCACACGATATGCATGCAAATGACGCTTTTGGCAGAACGCGCGTGTGGATTTCTACCAAACGACGTGAAAAGCATGCCAATGCTGCTCTTTTTAGAACCCGCACATAGATTTGTGCCAAACCGCGTTTTAAGCATGAATATGACACTTTTGGTAGACGAGGATGCAGTTTTCTGCAAAACCACACGATATGCATGCAAATGGTGCTTTTGGCAGAACGCGCGTGTGGATTTCTACCAAACGACGTGAAAAGCATGCCAATGCTGCTCTTTTTAGAACCCGCACATGGATTTGTGCCAAAACGCGTTTTAAGCATGAATATGACACTTTTGGTAGATGAGGATGCAGTTTTCTGCAAAACCACACGATATGCATGCAAATGGTGCTTTTGGCAGAACGCGCGTGTGGATTTCTACCAAACGACGAGAAAAGCATGCCAATGCTGCTCTTTTTAGCACCCGCACATGGATTTGTGCCCAAACGCGTTTTAAGCATGAATATGCAAATTTTGGTAGACGAGGATGCAGTTTTCTGCAAAACCACACGATATGCATGCAAATGACGCTTTTGGCAGAACGCGCGTGTGGATTTCTACCAAACGACGTGAAAAGCATGCCAATGCTGCTCTTTTTAGAACCCGCACATGGATTTGTGCCAAAACGCGTTTTAAGCATGAATATGACACTTTTGGTAGACGAGGATGCAGTTATCTGCAAAACCACACGATATGCATGCAAATGACGCTTTTGGCAGAACGCGCGTGTGGATTTCTACCAAACGACGTGAAAAGCATGCCAATGCTGCTCTTTTTCGAACCCGCACATGGATTTGTGCCAAAACGCGTTTTAAGCATGAATATGACACTTTTGGTAGACGAGGATGCAGTTTTCTGCAAAACCACACGATATGCATGCAAATGGTGCTTTTGGTAGAACGCGCGTGTGGATTTCTACCAAACGACGTGAAAAGCATGCCAATGCTGCTCTTTTTAGAACCCGCACATGGATTTGTGCCAAAACGCGTTTTAAGCATGAATATGACACTTTTGGTAGATGAGGATGCAGTTTTCTGCAAAACCACACGATATGCATGCAAATGACGCTTTTGGCAGAACGCGCGTGTGGATTTCTACCAAACGACGTGAAAAGCATGCCAATGCTGCTCTTTTTAGAACCCGCACATGGATTTGTGCCAAAACGCGTTTTAAGCATGAATATGACACTTTTGGTAGACGAGGATGCAGTTTTCTGCAAAACCACACGATATGCATGCAAATGGTGCTTTTGGCAGAACGCGCGTGTGGATTTCTACCAAACGACGTGAAAAGCATGCCAATGCTGCTCTTCTTAGAACCCGCACATGGATTTGTGCCAAAACGCGTTTTAAGCATGAATATGACACTTTTAGTAGACGAGGATGCAGTTTTCTGCAAAACCACACGATATGCATGCAAATGACGCTTTTGGCAGAACGCGCGTGTGGATTTCTACCAAACGACGTGAAAAGCATGCCAATGCTGCTCTTTTCAGAACCCGCACATGGATTTGTGCCAATACGCGTTTTAAGCATGAATATGACACTTTTGGTAGACGAGGATGCAGTTTTCTGCAAAACCACACGATATGCGTGCAAATGGTGCTTTTGGCAGAACGCGCGTGTGGATTTCTACCAAACGACGTGAAAAGCATGCCAATGCTGCTCTTTTTAGAACCCGCACATGAATTTGTGCCAAAACGCGTTTTAAGCATGAATATGACACTTTTGGTAGACGAGGATGCAGTTTTCTGCAAAACCACACGATATGCATGCAAATGGTGCTTTTGGCAGAACGCGCGTGTGGATTTCTACCAAACGACGTGAAAAGCATGTCAATGCTGCTCTTTTTAGCACCCGCACATGGATTTGGGCCAAAACGTGTTTTAAGCATGAATATGACACTTTTGGTAGACGAGGATGCAGTTTTCTGCAAAACCACACGATATGCATGCAAATGGTGCTTTTCGCAGAACGCGCGTGTGGATTTCTACCAAACGACGTGAAAAGCATGCCAATGCTGCTCTTTTTAGCACCCGCACATGGATTTGTGCGAAAACGCGTTTTAAGCATGAATATGCAACTTTTGGTAGACGAGGATGCAGTTTTCTGCAAAACCACACGTATGCATGCAAATGACGCTTTTGGCAGAACGCGCGTGTGGATTTCTACCAAACGACGTGAAAAGCATGCCAATGCTGCTCTTTTTAGAACCCGCACATGGATTTGTGCCAAAACGCGTTTTAAGCATGAATATGACACTTTTGGTAGACGAGGATGCAGTATTCTGCATAACCACACGATATGCATGCAAATGGTGCTTTTGCCAGAACGCGCGTGTGGATTTCTACCAAACGACGTGAAAAGCATGCCAATGCTGCTCTTTTTAGCACCCGCACATGGATTTGTGCCAAAACGCGTTTTAAGCATGAATATGACACTTTTGGTAGACGAGGATGCAGTTTTCTGCAAAACCACACGATATGCATGCAAATGGTGCTTTTGGCAGAACGCGCGTGTGGATTTCTACCAAACGACGTGAAAAGCATGCCAATGCTGCTCTTTTTAGAACCCGCACATGGATTTGTGCCAAAACGCGTTTTAAGCATGAATATGACACTTTTGGTCGATGAGGATGCAGTTTTCTGCAAAACCACACGATATGCATGCAAATGGTGCTTTTGGCAGAACGCGCGTGTGGATTTCTACCAAACGACGTGAAAAGCATGCCAATGCTGCTCTTTTTAGCACCCGCACATGGATTTGTGCCCAAACGCGTTTTAAGCATGAATATGCAAATTTTGGTAGACGAGGATGCAGTTTTCTGCAAAACCACACAATATGCATGCAAATGACGCTTTTGGCAGAACGCGCGTGTGGATTTCTACCAAACGACGTGAAAAGCATGCCAATGCTGCTCTTTTTAGAACCCGCACATGGATTTGTGCCAAAACGCGTTTTAAGCATGAATATGACACTTTTGGTAGACGAGGATGCAGTTTTCTGCAAAACCCCACGATATGCATGCAAATGGTGCTTTTGGCAGAACGCGCGTGTGGATTTCTACCAAACCACGTGAAAAGCATGCCAATGCTGCTCTTTTTAGAACCCGCACATGGATTTGTACCAAAACGCGTTTTAAGCATGAATATGACACTTTTGGTAGACGAGGATGCAGTTTTCTGCAAAACCACACGATATGCATGCAAATGGTGCTTTTGGCAGAACGCGCGTGTGGATTTCTACCAAACGACGTGAAAAGCATGCAAATGCTGCTCTTTTTAGCACCCGCACATGGATTTGGGCCAAAACGCGTTTTAAGCATGAATATGCAACTTTTGGTAGACGAGGATGCAGTTTTCTGCAAAACCACACGATATGCATGCAAATGACGCTTTTGGCAGAACGCGCGTGTGGATTTCTACCAAACGACGTGAAAAGCATGCCAATGCTGCTCTTTTTAGCACCCGCACATGGATTTGTGCCAAAACGCGTTTTTAGCATGAATATGCAACTTTTGGTAGACGAGGAAGCAGTTTTCTGCAAAACCACACGATATGCATGCAAATGACGCTTTTGGCAGAACGCGCGTGTGGATTTCTACCAAACGACGTGAAAAGCATGCCAATGCTGCTCTTTTTAGAACCCGTACATGGATTTGTGCCAAAACGCGTTTTAAGCATGAATATGACACTTTTGGTAGACGAGGATGCAGTTTTCTGCATAACCACACGATATGCATGCAAATGGTGCTTTTGCCAGAACGCGCGTGTGGATTTCTACCAAACGACGTGAAAAGCATGCCAATGCTGCTCTTTTTAGCACCCGCACATGGATTTGTGCCAAAACGCGTTTTAAACATGAATATGACACTTTTGGTAGACGAGGATGCAGTTTTCTGCAAAACCACACGATATGCATGCAAATGGTGCTTTTGGCAGAACGCGCGCGTGGATTTCTACCAAACGACGTGAAAAGCATGCCAATGCTGCTCTTTTTAGAACCCGCACATGGATTTGTGCCAAAACGCGTTTTAAGCATGAATATGACACTTTTGGTAGACGAGGATGCAGTTATCTGCAAAACCACACGATATGCATGCAAATGACGCTTTTGGCAGAACGCGCGTGTGGATTTCTACCAAACGACGTGAAAAGCATGCCAATGCTGCTCTTTTTAGAACCCGCACATGGATTTGTGCCAAAACGCGTTTTAAGCATGAATATGACACTTTTGGTAGACGAGGATGCAGTTTTCTGCAAAACCACACGATATGCATGCAAATGGTGCTTTTGGTAGAACGCGCGTGTGGATTTCTACCAAACGACGTGAAAAGCATGCCAATGCTGCTCTTTTTAGAACCCGCACATGGATTTGTGCCAAAACGCGTTTTAAGCATGAATATGACACTTTTGGTAGATGAGGATGCAGTTTTCTGCAAAACCACACGATATGCATGCAAATGACGCTTTTGGCAGAACGCGCGTGTGGATTTCTACCAAACGACGTGAAAAGCATGCCAATGCTGCTCTTTTTAGAACCCGCACATAGATTTGTGCCAAACCGCGTTTTAAGCATGAATATGACACTTTTGGTAGACGAGGATGCAGTTTTCTGCAAAACCACACGATATGCATGCAAATGGTGCTTTTGGCAGAACGCGCGTGTGGATTTCTACCAAACGACGTGAAAAGCATGCCAATGCTGCTCTTTTTAGAACCCGCACATGGATTTGTGCCAAAACGCGTTTTAAGCATGAATATGACACTTTTGGTAGATGAGGATGCAGTTTTCTGCAAAACCACACGATATGCATGCAAATGGTGCTTTTGGCAGAACGCGCGTGTGGATTTCTACCAAACGACGAGAAAAGCATGCCAATGCTGCTCTTTTTAGCACCCGCACATGGATTTGTGCCCAAACGCGTTTTAAGCATGAATATGCAAATTTTGGTAGACGAGGATGCAGTTTTCTGCAAAACCACACGATATGCATGCAAATGACGCTTTTGGCAGAACGCGCGTGTGGATTTCTACCAAACGACGTGAAAAGCATGCCAATGCTGCTCTTTTTAGAACCCGCACATGGATTTGTGCCAAAACGCGTTTTAAGCATGAATATGACACTTTTGGTCGACGAGGATGCAGTTTTCTGCAAAACCACAGGATATGCATGCAAATGGTGCTTTTGGCAGAACGCGCGTATGGCTTTCTACCAAACGACGTGAAAAGCATGCCAATGCTGCTCTTTTTAGCACCCGCGCATGGATTTGTGCCAAAACGCGTTTTAAGCATGAATATGACACTTTGGTAGACGAGGATGCAGTTTTCTGCAAAACCACACGATATGCATGCAAATGACGCTTTTGGCAGAACGCGCGTGTGGATTTCCACCAAACGACGTGAAAAGCATGCCAATGCTGCTCTTTTTAGCACCCGCACATGGATTTGTGCGAAAACGCGTTTTAAGCATGAATATGCAACTTTTGGTAGACGAGGATGCAGTTTTCTGCAAAACCACACGATATGCATGCAAATGACGCTTTTGGCAGAACGCGCGTGTGGATTTCTACCAAACGACGTGAAAGCATGCCAATGCTGCTCTTTTTAGAACCCGCACATGGATTTGTGCCAAAACGCGTTTTAAGCATGAATATGACACTTTTGGTAGACGAGGATGCAGTTTTCTGCATAACCACACGATATGCATGCAAATGGTGCTTTTGCCAGAACGCGCGTGTGGATTTCTACCAAACGACGTGAAAAGCATGCCAATGCTGCTCTTTTTAGCACCCGCACATGGATTTGGGCCAAAACGCGTTTTAAGCATGAATATGCAACTTTTGGTAGACGAGGATGCAGTTTTCTGCAAAACCACAAGATATGCATGCAAATGACGCTTTTGGCAGAACGCGCGTGTGGATTTCTACCAAACGACGTGAAAAGCATGCCAATGCTGCTCTTTTTAGCACCCGCACATGGATTTGTGCCAAAACGCGTTTTTAGCATGAATATGCAACTTTTGGTAGACGAGGAAGCAGTTTTCTGCAAAACCACACGATATGCATGCAAATGACGCTTTTGGCAGAACGCGCGTGTGGATTTCTACCAAACGACGTGAAAAGCATGCCAATGCTGCTCTTTTTAGAACCCGCACATGGATTTGTGCCAAAACGCGTTTTAAGCATGAATATGACACTTTTGGTAGACGAGGATGCAGTTTTCTGCAAAACCACACGATATGCATGCAAATGGTGCTTTTGGCAGAACGCGCGTGTGGATTTCTACCAAACGACGTGAAAAGCATGCCAATGCTGCTCTTTTTAGCACCCGCACATGGATTTGTGCGAAAACGCGTTTTAAGCATGAATATGCAACTTTTGGTAGACGAGGATGCAGTTTTCTGCAAAACCACACGATATGCATGCAAATGACGCTTTTGGCAGAACGCGCGTGTGGATTTCTACCAAACGACGTGAAAGCATGCCAATGCTGCTCTTTTTAGAACCCGCACATGGATTTGTGCCAAAACGCGTTTTAAGCATGAATATGACACTTTTGGTAGACGAGGATGCAGTTTTCTGCATAACCACACGATATGCATGCAAATGGTGCTTTTGCCAGAACGCGCGTGTGGATTTCTACCAAACGACGTGAAAAGCATGCCAATGCTGCTCTTTTTAGCACCCGCACATGGATTTGTGCCAAAACGCGTTTTAAGCATGAATATGACACTTTTGGTAGACGAGGATGCAGTTTTCTGCAAAACCACACGATATGCATGCAAATGACGCTTTTGGCAGAACGCGCGTGTGGATTTCTACGAAACGACGTGAAAAGCATGCCAATGCTGCTCTTTTTAGAACCCGCACATGGATTTGTGCCAAAACGCGTTTTAAGCATGAATATGACACTTTTGGTAGACGAGGATGCAGTTTTCTGCAAAACCACAGGATATGCATGCAAATGGTGCTTTTGGCAGAACGCGCGTATGGATTTCTACCAAACGACGTGAAAAGCATGCCAATGCTGCTCTTTTTAGCACCCGCGCATGGATTTGTGCCAAAACGCGTTTTAAGCATGAATATGACACTTTGGAAGACGGGGATGCAGTTTTCTGCAAAACCACACGATATGCATGCAAATGACGCTTTTGGCAGAACGCGCGTGTGGATTTCCACCAAACGACGTGAAAAGCATGCCAATGCTGCTCTTTTTAGAACCCGCACATGGATTTGTGCCAAAACGCGTTTTAAGCATGAATATGACACTTTTGGTAGAAGAGGATGCAGTTTTCTGCAAAACCACACGATATGCATGCAAATGGTGCTTTTGGCAGAACGCGCGTGTGGATTTCTACCAAACGACGTGAAAAGCATGCAAATGCTGCTCTTTTTAGCACCCGCACATGGATTTGGGCCAAAACGCGTTTTAAGCATGAATATGCAACTTTTGGTAGACGAGGATGCAGTTTTCTGCAAAACCCCACGATATGCATGCAAATGGTGCTTTTGGCAGAACGCGCGTGTGGATTTCTACCAAACGACGTGAAAAGCATGCCAATGCTGCTCTTTTTAGCACCCGCACATGGATTTGTGCCAAAACGCGTTTTAAGCATGAATATGACACTTTTGGTAGACGAGGATGCAGTTTTCTGCAAAACCACACGATATGCATGCAAATGACGCTTTTGGCAGAACGCGCGTGTGGATTTCTACCAAACGACGTGAAAAGCATGCCAATGCTGCTCTTTTTAGCACCCGCACATGGATTTGTGCCAAAACGCGTTTTAAGCATGAATATGACACTTTTGGTAGACGAGGATGCAGTTTTCTGCAAAACCGCACGATATGCATGGAAATGACGCTTTTGGCAGAACGCGCGTGTGGATTTCTACCAAACGACGTGAAAAGCATGCCAATGCTGCTCTTTTTAGAACCCGCACATGGATTTGTGCCAAAACGCGTTTTAAGCATGAATATGCAACTTTTGGTAGACGAGGATGCAGTTTTCTGCAAAACCCCACGATATGCATGCAAATGGTGCTTTTGGCAGAACGCGCGTGTGGATTTCTACCAAACGACGTGAAAAGCATGCCAATGCTGCTCTTTTTAGCACCCGCACATGGATTTGTGCCAAAACGCGTTTTAAGCATGAATATGACACTTTTGGTAGACGAGGATGCAGTTTTCTGCAAAACCACACGATATGCATGCAAATGACGCTTTTGGCAGAACGCGCGTGTGGATTTCTACCAAACGACGTGAAAAGCATGCCAATGCTGCTCTTTTTAGCACCCGCACATGGATTTGTGCCAAAACGCGTTTTAAGCATGAATATGACACTTTTGGTAGACGAGGATGCAGTTTTCTGCAAAACCACAGGATATGCATGCAAATGGTGCTTTTGGCAGAACGCGCGTATGGATTTCTACCAAACGACGTGAAAAGCATGCCAATGCTGCTCTTTTTAGCACCCGCGCATGGATTTGTGCCAAAACGCGTTTTAAGCATGAATATGACACTTTGGTAGACGAGGATGCAGTTTTCTGCAAAACCACACGATATGCATGCAAATGACGCTTTTGGCAGAACGCGCGTGTGGATTTCCACCAAACGACGTGAAAAGCATGCCAATGCTGCTCTTTTTAGAACCCGCACATGGATTTGTGCCAAAACGCGTTTTAAGCATGAATATGACACTTTTGGTAGAAGAGGATGCAGTTTTCTGCAAAACCACACGATATGCATGCAAATGGTGCTTTTGGCAGAACGCACGTGTGGATTTCTACCAAACGACGTGAAAAGCATGCAAATGCTGCTCTTTTTAGCACCCGCACATGGATTTGGGCCAAAATGCGTTTTAAGCATGAATATGCAACTTTTGGTAGACGAGGATGCAGTTTTCTGCAAAACCCCACGATATGCATGCAAATGGTGCTTTTGGCAGAACGCGCGTGTGGATTTCTACCAAACGACGTGAAAAGCATGCCAATGCTGCTCTTTTTAGCACCCGCACATGGATTTGTGCCAAAACGCGTTTTAAGCATGAATATGACACTTTTGGTAGACGAGGATGCAGTTTTCTGCAAAACCACACGATATGCATGCAAATGACGCTTTTGGCAGAACGCGCGTGTGGATTTCTACCAAACGACGTGAAAAGCATGCCAATGCTGCTCTTTTTAGCACCCGCACATGGATTTGTGCGAAAACGCGTTTTAAGCATGAATATGCAACTTTTGGTAGACGAGGATGCAGTTTTCTGCAAAACCACACGATATGCATGCAAATGACGCTTTTGGCAGAACGCGCGTGTGGATTTCTACCAAACGACGTGAAAAGCATGCCAATGCTGCTCTTTTTAGAACCCGCACATGGATTTGTGCCAAAACGCGTTTTAAGCATGAATATGACACTTTTGGTAGACGAGGATGCAGTTTTCTGCAAAACCACACGATATGCATGCAAATGGTGCTTTTGGCAGAACGCGCGTGTGGATTTCTACCAAACGACGTGAAAAGCATGCAAATGCTGCTCTTTTTAGCACCCGCACATGGATTTGGGCCAAAACGCGTTTTAAGCATGAATATGCAACTTTTGGTAGACGAGGATGCAGTTTTCTGCAAAACCACAAGATATGCATGCAAATGACGCTTTTGGCAGAACGCGCGTGTGGATTTCTACCAAACGACGTGAAAAGCATGCCAATGCTGCTCTTTTTAGCACCCGCACATGGATTTGTGCCAAAACGCGTTTTTAGCATGAATATGCAACTTTTGGTAGACGAGGAAGCAGTTTTCTGCAAAACCACACGATATGCATGCAAATGACGCTTTTGGCAGAACGCGCGTGTGGATTTCTACCAAACGACGTGAAAAGCATGCCAATGCTGCTCTTTTTAGAACCAGCACATGGATTTGTGCCAAAACGCGTTTTAAGCATGAATATGACACTTTTGGTAGACGAGGATGCAGTTTTCTGCAAAACCACACGATATGCATGCAAATGGTGCTTTTGGCAGAACGCGCGTGTGGATTTCTACCAAACGACGTGAAAAGCATGCCAATGCTGCTCTTTTTAGAACCCGCACATGGATTTGTGCCAAAACGCGTTTTAAGCATGAATATGACACTTTTGGTAGACGAGGATGCAGTTTTCTGCAAAACCACACGATATGCATGCAAATGGTGCTTTTGGCAGAACGCGCGTGTGGATTTCTACCAAACGACGTGAAAAGCATGCCAATGTTGCTCTTTTTAGCACCCGCACATGGATTTGTGCGAAAACGCGTTTTAAGCATGAATATGCAACTTTTGGTAGACGAGGATGCAGTTTTCTGCAAAACCACACGATATGCATGCAAATGACGCTTTTGGCAGAACGCGCGTGTGGATTTCTACCAAACGACGTGAAAAGTATGCCAATGCTGCTCTTTTTAGAACCCGCACATGGATTTGTGCCAAAACGCGTTTTAAGCATGAATATGACACTTTTGGTAGACGAGGATGCAGTTTTCTGCAAAACCACACGATATGCATGCAAATGACGCTTTTGGCAGAACGCGCGTGTGGATTTCTACCAAACGACGTGAAAAGCATGCCAATGCTGCTCTTTTAAGCACCCGCACATGGATTTGTGCCAAAACGCGTTTTTAGCATGAATATGCAACTTTTGGTAGACGAGGAAGCAGTTTTCTGCAAAACCACAGGATATGCATGCAAATGACGCTTTTGGCAGAACGCGCGTGTGGATTTCTACCAAACGACGTGAAAAGCATGCCAATGCTGCTCTTTTAGAACCCGCACATGGATTTGTGCCAAAACGCGTTTTAAGCATGAATATGACACTTTTGGTAGACGAGGATGCAGTTTTCTGCAAAACCACACGATATGCATGCAAATGACGCTTTTGGCAGAACGCGCGTGTGGATTTCTACCAAACGACGTGAAAAGCATGCCAATGCTGCTCTTTTTAGAACCCGCACATGGATTTGTGCAAAAACACGTTCTAAGCATGAATATGACACTTTTGGTAGACGAGGATGCAGTTTTCTGCAAAACCACACGATATGCATGCAAATGGTGCTTTTGGCAGAAAGCGCGTGTGGATTTCTACCAAACGACGTGAAAAGCATGCCAATGCTGCTCTTTTTAGAACCCGCACATGGATTTGTGCCAAAACGCGTTTTAAGCATGAATATGACACTTTTGGTAGACGAGGATGCAGTTTTCTGCAAAACCACACGATATGCATGCAAATGACGCTTTTGGCAGAACGCGCGTTTGGATCTCTACCAAACGACGTGAAAAGCATGCCAATGCTGCTCTTTTTAGAACCCGCACATGGATTTGTGCCAAAACGCGTTTTAAGCATGTATATGACACTTTTGGTAGACGAGGATGCAGTTTTCTGCAAAACCACACGATATGCATGCAAATGGTGCTTTTGGCAGAACTCGCGTGTGGATTTCTACCAAACGACGTGAAAAGCATGCCAATGCTGCTCTTTTTAGAACCCGCACATGGATTTGTGCCAAAAAGCGTTTTAAGCATGAATATGACACTTTTGGTAGACGAGGATGCAGTTTTCTGCAAAACCACACGATATGCATGCAAATGACGCTTTTGGCAGAACGCGCGTGTGGATTTCTACCAAACGACGTGAAAAGCATGCCAATGCTGCTCTTTTTAGAACCCGCACATGGATTTGTGCCAAAACGCGTTTTAAGCATGAATATGACACTTTTGGTAGACGAGGATGCTGTTTTCTGCAAAACCACACGATATGCATGCAAATGGTGCTTTTGGCAGATCGCGCGTGTGGATTTCTACCAAACGACGTGAAAAGCATGCCAATGCTGCTCTTTTTAGCACACGCACATGGATTTGTGCCAAAACGCGTTTTAAGCATGAATATGACACTTTTGGTAGACGAGGATGCAGTTTTCTGCAAAACCACACGATATGCATGCAAATGGTGCTTTTGGCAGAACGCGCGTGTGGATTTCTACCAAACGACGTGAAAAGCATGCCAATGCTGCTCTTTTTAGCACACGCACATGGATTTGTGCCAAAACGCGTTTTAAGCATGAATATGACACTTTGGTAGACGAGGATGCAGTTTTCTGCAAAACCACACGATATGCATGCAAATGGTGCTTTTGGCAGAACGCGCGTGTGGATTTCTACCAAACGACGTGAAAAGCATGCCAATGCTGCTCTTTTTAGAACCCGCACATGGATTTGTGCCAAAACGCGTTTTAAGCATGAATATGACACTTTTGGTAGACGAGGATGCAGTTTTCTGCAAAACCACACGATATGCATGCAAATGACGCTTTTGGCAGAACGCGCGTGTGGATTTCTACCAAACGACGTGAAAAGCATGCCAATGCTGCTCTTTTTAGAACCCGCACACGGATTTGTGCAAAAACACTTTTTAAGCATGAATATGACACTTTTGGTAGACGAGGATGCAGTTTTCTGCAAAACCACACGATATGCATGCAAATGGTGCTTTTGGCAGAACGCGCGTGTGGATTTCTACCAAACGACGTGAAAAGCATGCCAATGCTGCTCTATTTAGAACCCGCACATGGATTTGTGCCAAAACGCGTTTTAAGCATGAATATGACACTTTTGTTAGACGAGGATGCAGTTTTCTGCAAAACCACACGATATGCATGCAAATGACGCTTTTGGCAGAACGCGCGTTTGGATCTCTACCAAACGACGTGAAAAGCATGCCAATGCTGCTCTTTTTAGCACCCGCACATGGATTTGTGCGAAAACGCGTTTTAAGCATGAATATGCAACTTTTGGTAGACGAGGATGCAGTTTTCTGCAAAACCACACGATATGCATGCAAATGACGCTTTTGGCAGAACGCGCGTGTGGATTTCTACCAAACGACGTGAAAAGCATGCCAATGCTGCTCTTTTTAGAACCCGCACAAGGATTTGTGCCAAAACGCGTTTTAAGCATGAATATGACACTTTTGGTAGACGAGGATGCAGTTTTCTGCAAAACCACACGATATGCACGCAAATGACGTTTTTGGCAGAACGCGCGTGTGGATTTCTACCAAACGACGTGAAAAGCATGCCAATGCTGCTCTTTTTAGAACCCGCACATGGATTTGTGCCAAAACGCGTTTTAAGCATGAATATGATACTTTTGGTAGACGAGGATGCAGTTTTCTGCAAAACCACACGATATGCATGCAAATGGTGCTGTTGGCAGAACGCGCGTGTGGATTTCTACCAAACGACGTGAAAAGCATGCCAATGCTGCTCTTTAGAACCCGCACATGGATTTGTGCCAAAACGCGTTTTAAGCATGAATATGACACTTTTGGTAGACGAGGATGCAGTTTTCTGCAAAACCAAACGATATGCATGCAAATGGTGCTTTTGGCAGAACGCGCGTGTGGATTTTTACCAAACGACGTGAAAAGCATGCCAATGCTGCTCTTTTTAGCACCCGCACATGGATTTGTGCCAAAACGCGTTTTAAGCATGAATATGACACTTTTGGTAGACGAGGATGCAGTTTTCTGCAAAACCACACGATATGCATGCAAATGACGCTTTTGGCAGAACGCGCGTGTGGATTTCTACCAAACGACGTGAAAAGCATGCCAATGCTGCTCTTTTTAGAACCCGCACATGGATTTGTGCCAAAACGCGTTTTAAGCATGAATATGACACTTTTGGTAGGCGAGGATGCAGTTTTCTGCATAACCACACGATATGCAAGCAAATGGTGCTTTTGGCAGAACGCGCGTGTGGATTTCTACCAAACGACGTGAAAAGCATGCCAATGCTGCTCTTTTTAGCACCCGCACATGGATTTGTGCCAAAACGCGTTTTAAGCATGAATATGACACTTTTGGTAGACGAGGATGCAGTTTTCTGCAAAACCACACGATATGCATGCAAATGGTGCTTTTGGCAGAACGCGCCTGTGGATTTCTACCAAACGACGTGAAAAGCATGCCAATGCTGCTCTTTTTAGAACCCGCACATGGATTTGTGCCAAAACGCGTTTTAAGCATGAATATGACACTTTTGGTAGGCGAGGATGCAGTTTTCTGCATAACCACACGATATGCATGCAAATGGTGCTTTTGGCAGAACGCGCGTGTGGATTTCTACCAAACGACGTGAAAAGCATGCCAATGCTGCTCTTTTTAGAACCCGCACATGGATTTGTGCCAAAACGCGTTTTAAGCATGAATATGACACTTTTGGTAGACGAGGATGCAGTTTTCTGCAAAACCACACGATATGCATGCAAATGACGCTTTTGGCAGAACGCGCGTGTGGATTTCTACCAAACGACGTGAAAAGCATGCCAATGCTGCTCTTTTTAGAACCCGCACATGGATTTGTGCCAAAACGCGTTTTAAGCATGAATATGACACTTTTGGTAGACGAGGATGCTGTTTTCTGCAAAACCACACGATATGCATGCAAATGGTGCTTTTGGCAGAACGCGCGTGTGGATTTCTACCAAACGACGTGAAAAGCATGCCAATGCTGCTCTTTTTAGCACACGCACATGGATTTGTGCCAAAACGCGTTTTAAGCATGAATATGACACTTTCGGTAGACGAGGATGCAGTTTTCTGCAAAACCACACGATATGCACGCAAATGGTGCTTTTGGCAGAACGCGCGTGTGGATTTCTACCAAACGACGTGAAAAGCATGCCAATGCTGCTCTTTTTAGCACCCGCACATGGATTTGTGCGAAAACGCGTTTTAAGCATGAATATGCAACTTTTGGTAGACGAGGATGCAGTTTTCTGCAAAACCACACGATATGCATGCAAATGACGCTTTTGGCAGAACGCGCGTGTGGATTTCTACCAAACGACGTGAAAAGCATGCCAATGCTGCTCTTTTTAGAACCCGCACATGGATTTGTGCCAAAACGCGTTTTAAGCATGAATATGACACTTTTGGTAGACGAGGATGCAGTTTTCTGCAAAACCACACGATATGCATGCAAATGACGTTTTTGGCAGAACGCGCGTGTGGATTTCTACCAAACGACGTGAAAAGCATGCCAATGCTGCTCTTTTTAGAACCCGCACATGGATTTGTGCCAAAACGCGTTTTAAGCATGAATATGACACTTTTGGTAGACGAGGATGCAGTTTTCTGCAAAACCACACGATATGCATGCAAATGGTGCTGTTGGCAGAACGCGCGTGTGGATTTCTACCAAACGACGTGAAAAGCATGCCAATGCTGCTCTTTAGAACCCGCACATGGATTTGTGCCAAAACGCGTTTTAAGCATGAATATGACACTTTTGGTAGACGAGGATGCAGTTTTCTGCAAAACCAAACGATATGCATGCAAATGGTGCTTTTGGCAGAACGCGCGTGTGGATTTTTACCAAACGACGTGAAAAGCATGCCAATGCTGCTCTTTTTAGCACCCGCACATGGATTTGTGCCAAAACGCGTTTTAAGCATGAATATGACACTTTTGGTAGACGAGGATGCAGTTTTCTGCAAAACCACACGATATGCATGCAAATGGTGCTTTTGGCAGAACGCGCGTGTGGATTTCTACCAAACGACGTGAAAAGCATGCCAATGCTGCTCTTTTTAGCACCCGCACATAGATTTGTGCGAAAACGCGTTTTAAGCATGAATATGCAACTTTTGGTAGACGAGGATGCAGTTTTCTGCAAAACCACACGATATGCATGCAAATGACGCTTTTGGCAGAACGCGCGTGTGGATTTCTACCAAACGACGTGAAAAGCATGCCAATGCTGCTCTTTTTAGAACCCGCACATGGATTTGTGCCAAAACGCGTTTTAAGCATGAATATGACACTTTTGGTAGGCGAGGATGCAGTTTTCTGCATAACCACACGATATGCATGCAAATGGTGCTTTTGGCAGAACGCGCGTGTGGATTTCTACCAAACGACGTGAAAAGCATGCCAATGCTGCTCTTTTTAGCACCCGCACATGGATTTGTGCCAAAACGCGTTTTAAGCATGAATATGACACTTTTGGTAGACGAGGATGCAGTTTTCTGCAAAACCACACGATATGCATGCAAATGGTGCTTTTGGCAGAACGCGCCTGTGGATTTCTACCAAACGACGTGAAAAGCATGCCAATGCTGCTCTTTTTAGAACCCGCACATGGATTTGTGCCAAAACGCGTTTTAAGCATGAATATGACACTTTTGGTAGGCGAGGATGCAGTTTTCTGCATAACCACACGATATGCATGCAAATGGTGCTTTTGCCAGAACGCGCGTGTGGATTTCTACCAAACGACGTGAAAAGCATGCCAATGCTGCTCTTTTTAGCACCCGCACATGGATTTGTGCCAAAACGCGTTTTAAGCATGAATATGACACTTTTGTTAGACGAGGATGCAGTTTTCTGCAAAACCACACGATATGCATGCAAATGGTGCTTTTGGCAGAACGCGCCTGTGGATTTCTACCAAACGACGTGAAAAGCATGCCAATGCTGCTCTTTTTAGAACCCGCACATGGATTTGTGCCAAAACGCGTTTTAAGCATGAATATGACACTTTTGGTAGACGAGGATGCAGTTTTCTGCAAAACCACACGATATGCATGCAAATGACGTTTTTGGCAGAACGCGCGTGTGGATTTCTACCAAACGACGTGAAAAGCATGCCAATGCTGCTCTTTTTAGAACCCGCACATGGATTTGTGCCAAAACGCGTTTTAAGCATGAATATGACACTTTTGGTAGACGAGGATGCAGTTTTCTGCAAAACCACACGATATGCATGCAAATGGTGCTGTTGGCAGAACGCGCGTGTGGATTTCTACCAAACGACGTGAAAAGCATGCCAATGCTGCTCTTTAGAACCCGCACATGGATTTGTGCCAAAACGCGTTTTAAGCATGAATATGACACTTTTGGTGGACGAGGATGCAGTTTTCTGCAAAACCAAACGATATGCATGCAAATGGTGCTTTTGGCAGAACGCGCGTGTGGATTTTTACCAAACGACGTGAAAAGCATGCCAATGCTGCTCTTTTTAGCACCCGCACATGGATTTGTGCCAAAACGCGTTTTAAGCATGAATATGACACTTTTGGTAGACGAGGATGCAGTTTTCTGCAAAACCACACGATATGCATGCAAATGGTGCTTTTGGCAGAACGCGCGTGTGGATTTCTACCAAACGACG
>NW_027226057.1:0-24262 GCF_038994185.2 Dermacentor albipictus | reverse complement strand
TGTGAGAAAGAAATGTCTGGTGGTGCTGTGACGTTCCTTTTTTCTTTTTTTTTTTCCTTCCATAATGCTCGAGTACTGGCAGGTTAAGAGGTACAAAGTTTCATATCTCAACAATACAAAGCGGTACCGCGATCGTGTGAGCTGCACACAACTACTCACGGAAGTTTTGTCTAAAAATTTTTATCCCACCGAAAACGCCTGTAACGTCTACGAAGGTATTGTAAAAGCCATACTCACACATGACTGGTATATCTCATCGAGGCGTGTAAATTGTGTTCCCTTTATACATATCGCCTTGTGCAATTAACAGAATTTCCAAATCCAGTTCCATCGCTGTGTGACGGAGCCTTCAAGCGCACAGTGGAACTGTTTTTTCTCTCTTCCATTTCACAGTTTTCCACACTCACTGAGAAAATAAAAAAAAAAGAATATTAAGAAAGAGGCAGAGCTCGGCATCAGTTGAAAATTGCACTGTTGCAGGCGCGGCCTTTGAACATCTTCGTTTACACGCAATTAGGCGCACCAAATTCGGTGCATTAGTTGGCGAGGAAATACATTTCTCCCGGCGGCTGCCGAGCTGGAGCTTCGCTATAAGATGACAACAACGCCGTCGATCCTGTGGCGAAGTTGCGTGCGTGAATGAAATCGAAAAAGCTAGCTGACGAAATGTAGGCACTGTATAGAGCAAAGTGTTGCGTTTCATGAGTGTTTGTCAAAACATGGGTGTCCCTTGCAAGTGCGAAAACTGTGTGCCGAATGCGTGGCACGGGGAAGCCGCGCTTGGGATCGCGCCTGCGAAGCGTTGGTTGATGCTACCTTGACATATTGTTTAAGGACCCTTCATACACACGGAAGTACCGCTTGCCTGTCCATAGTTTTGAGGCCCCAATTAGTTGCCCATGTCTCCTAACGCGCGTTCAACACCTGTCAATATTGTATTCCAAATTCGCTCTTAGAGCGGAAGTACATCGTTTTCCCTGCAACTCTCAAGTGGTGCTGGTAGTCCGTACGTGAGTTTGTCGTTAATCTTGCGAGGCGCATGCGTTCTTCTATGCGTGGACGGCAAAGTGCGGTACTGGCATGTCTGCACATGCGAGACGGTTTGCCTCCGAGTGCGGCCAAAACACGACGTTGTTGCCCCTCGAGAAGGCACCGTGGCGCGCACTTGTAGTTCGTGAAACGAGCATCAGCATGATCAAATCAAGGCAGTGGACAAGCAGTAATGTACCCTAAACCTGCCACCCATCTCCGTCGCGCGGAGATCGCGATAACAGCTCCGATGGCGTTGGGCGTGGAGCGCTAACCACTGTCGAGATCAGTGGTGTGGTCTCACACTCGGCACTGGCAATTCGCGACGCGCGGCGGTATAAGCGAGATTGTGGTGTTGGCTGAAACGGAAGAGAACAGCGCGGCATGCTGTCGTGTTTAAACTCAATTAAACCGCCTGCGAATGTGCTTTCCTTAGCCGCGAACAGGGCGGCCGCGCGAAAACGTGCCTCCTCCAGCATCCTGGCGAACGGCGGCGGCGTGCGCACCGCCCGAGACGGCTGCGCTGGCGCTGGCCAATCGGCGGGTGACTTGGAGAGGAGAAGAGTAGTGCGGCGAAGCACGACGCGCGCGGCGCAGGGGTCATTTTCACTCCGGCAGTCGACGACTTCGGACGCTCGCTCCGTTCGCCATGGCCAGGACCAAGCAAACCGCCCGTAAGAGCACCGGTGGGAAGGCTCCGCGTAAGCAGCTTGCTACCAAGGCTGCTCGCAAGAGTGCACCTGCCACAGGAGGGGTTAAGAAACCGCATCGCTACAGGCCTGGGACCGTGGCCCTTCGTGAAATTCGCCGCTACCAGAAGTCGACCGAACTTCTCATCCGCAAGCTGCCGTTCCAGCGCTTGGTGAGGGAAATCGCTCAGGATTTCAAGACCGACCTCCGATTCCAGAGTTCGGCTGTGATGGCCCTTCAGGAGGCCAGCGAGGCCTACCTGGTCGGTCTCTTCGAGGACACCAACCTGTGCGCCATCCACGCCAAGCGCGTTACCATCATGCCGAAGGACATCCAGCTGGCCCGGCGCATCCGTGGCGAGCGCGCCTAAGTTCGGCCGCTGTCTGCGCCGCAGCCTCGGTCGGTCAGGCAAGCAACACAAAACGGTCCTTCTCAGGACCACCTACATGTTTGCTTCGGCCACGGGAGCACGCGAGACCACGTACTCCAACCGTACCCTCTCGGTCTGTCTGTTCTGTTGTTGTTTTTTTATTATTAATATTTGTGCGTGTGTGTCTGTGGTGGGCTGCCGGTGCGAGGTGTTGCCTCGTTTGGTATGCATATGGTAAGTATTGCGCGCGCTCGAGCACGAACAAGAAGAGAGAGGAAAATAAAAAAAAGAAACAAAATGCGCGTTCGTTGCGAAACGGTTCGCGCATTCATGCGAAGAAGCCGCGCCCCAAAACGAAATTAACGCGGCCGATGTTGCGTGCAAGCTTTCGTGTATTGGAATGCCATGCGTGCGTTTGTTCACGTTCCTCATGCATACCTGCCTGGCTCATAAGTAAGTGCATGCTGGTTGCGGATATGGCCCATTTGTTGTTTGTTTTTAAGGGCCCATATCACAGTCCACTACGCGAATTGCAGTGAGGCTCGTGCCTGTGCGCCCCCGGACACCCTGAAGCTCGCTTTCTATCTACATTCGTGCACTGACATGCCAGCTAGCTAGCAGCAGCAGCAGCGTCAGTTCAAGAGTGGGCACGGTTGCGATAATTCAAACAGAGGGAAACGGGCGCAGAGAACGGGATTGCCAAGCAAAACCCTGCCGTCACACGCATTTCGGTGGTCCTGACAAGGACCGTTGGGTTGTGCGACGAGCGCGACTGTAGTCCGGCGGCTGGGAGCTCGCTTACGCCTTCTTCTCGGTCTTCTTTGGGAGAAGCACAGCTTGGATGTTGGGCAAGACGCCGCCCTGCGCGATCGTCACGCCGGAGAGCAGCTTGTTCAGCTCCTCGTCGTTGCGGATGGCGAGCTGCAGGTGGCGGGGGATGATCCTGGTCTTCTTGTTGTCACGAGCCGCGTTGCCAGCGAGCTCGAGCACTTCGGCAGCCAGGTACTCGAGGACGGCCGCGAGGTAGACGGGAGCGCCCGCTCCGACGCGCTCGGCGTAGTTTCCCTTGCGCAGGAGACGGTGGATACGGCCCACGGGGAACTGGAGACCCGCGCGGCTGGAACGCGTCTTGCTCTTGCCCTTCGCCTTGCCGCCTTTGCCGCGTCCGGACATGCTGGTGCTGTTGCTGAGACTGAGGACGAAACAACGACTTGCACAGTCGCGATCGGTGAGCGATTTGAGCCGTGCTCGTAGCGCCTTCGCCGCTCTCGCCGCCGCCGGTCCCAAAGGAAAGCGCGAGCGAGCACGAGGGAGAGGGAGAGAAGCCGCGCGGACCAATGGCGAGCGCGGCAATGCGAGGTCCCGTCAACACCACCCTCCCGCCATAAAAGCGCGGCGCACGCGACCGGTCGCGCGTATTCCGATCTCGTTTGTTCGGCTACTGACACTGCCACGATGCCTCCCCAGCCCAGCGGTAAGGCCGTGAAGAAGGCCGGCAAGGCGCAGAAGAACGTGCGCGCCACCGACAAGAAGAAGAAGAAGCGCCGCAGGAAGGAGAGCTTCTCCATCTATATCTACAAGGTGCTGAAGCAGGTGCACCCGGACACTGGAGTCTCCAGCAAGGCCATGTCTATCATGAACAGCTTCGTGAACGACATCTTCGAGCGTATCGCCGCGGAGTCGTCCCGTCTGGCTCACTACAACAAGCGCTCGACCATCACGAGCCGGGAGATCCAGACGGCCGTGCGTCTGCTGTTGCCCGGTGAGCTGGCCAAACACGCCGTGTCCGAGGGCACCAAAGCCGTCACCAAGTACACCAGCTCCAAGTAGGCGACCGAGCGCTCGTCCGCGCAGCCAACACCCAACGGCTCTTCTCAGAGCCACCCAAGGTGTCTGCATTGGCATTGGGATGTAGCGAGAATCTCGACAATTCCGTCCGTTCCCTCTGTTTGACGCTTCCTCGTTTGCAAACGCCAGGCGCGCGCTGTTTGCGTTCTCGTTGTGACAGCGCGTGCGCTGAAAGATTTGTAGCAGAAACGCACAGAACGCCATGCGCTCAGCACAACAACACACACACAAAAAGGGACTCTCACGCGCCGATAGGGCCATTTTACTCCGCATTGGCTGCTTCAACACAGCGCAGCGGATGTCTCGCCATTCAGTTCCGTTTGCCAGAACTGCACTGCTGGCGTTGATGAAACTCTCGCACACGTACTTCTCGACTGCGCCGCATATATCTCAGCTCGTGAAATCCTAATCGACGCCCAGGACTCCCCATAGCCCGTCCCGAGGACTTTCTGTTTCCTAGGGGTCTTGCGGGTTTACTCAAAAGAGCCTTCCCAGCTCTCATTGATTTCTTTGAGTCGTCGAACCTTACCACGCGGCCATCGGCGCCGTTTCACGCTTCTTTTCTTCACGGCCTTACGCTCGTCCTCTCCCGTATTTGTTTCTCTTCACTCCTTTATTCGCCTTACCCTCCCCCGTGCAGTACTGTTGAGGTGACCTCCTAAGCGAGAGACTGTTGCGGTACTGCACTCTTCTCTTCTTTTACCAGTTCAACGTCACTTACTACTACTTCTTGTTTACAAACACGCGGCGCGCGCTGTCGGACAGCGCGTGTGCTACAACTTTTGTAGCAGAGCCGCACAGGAAGCCATGGGCTCAGCACAACAACACGCACAAAGCAAGTATGGGATGGGGCGCGTGAGGCGACTCTGCGCGAGCGGCCACGTTCGCCTGCACTAATTACCACGGCGCGTGTTTCACACACCTAGGACGATGAGGCGGTCGTTGCTGCACATTTACTTAATTCTGGTGTAGCGTAACTTTTAAAAGCAGGCAGCCCTCATCCCTCTTTTGTTTTTTTCACGCTTTATGTCTTCTCTTGTTTCGACGCGCTTTTAAAAGCGGGTCCTGAGGTGTGCCTTCATGGCTGCTAGAATGCCCTCTCGGCGGCCGCCCGCACGTAGGCAGCAGTGCTCCGGACTGAAATTCAGAGCCGCGCCATGCCAGTGCCGCATCGCTGTAGCAGTGGCTGGCGAGCGGAAATGGGTTAGCACGTTCACGAAGCAGCAGTGCGTAAGGGATATTTTACACTGTTATTACAAATGTATGTGTGAGTGGCTTTAAAAGGGGGAAAAGGAAGAGATAAGTACAGCGCTGTTACTGCCTCTCGTGCGAGGGCACCTTCACGGCGCTGTACGGGTGAGGGGAAAGGGATAAGAAAGGGTAGTGAAGAAAACAGAGTATAAAAGTGAATTATTACAAATGTAAGCTCTCCGCACACTTACATAGCTAGCGGTTTCGCGCGCGCCCTGCGTATAGCTGCCTTCGTACGGGGCGACGGGAGAGGGAGGAGGTCGGAGCGCCGTCAACAATGCCCTCTCTCTCTTCCGTCCCCTAGAATGCTGAATTGGGCTCGCGCGCGCGTCTTACGCTGGTTTCGGTGACGTTATCTGCGAGGCTACGTAAGCTATCGCGACGAAATTTGACGGTCGTGTAGGCACCAGTGAGCGGTGCCGGCGTGCGAAATTTGAAACGCCTGAGGCGAAGAGAGCATGAACGCGCCCTGTTTTGCGACTAGTGATCAAGGGAACGATGTTGGCGTGGCTGAGTTTGAAGTTGTGCGCACGGTGTGCTTTGCGGCAATGACCAGAGTGCACTTGCAAGCGTATCCGAGCTACCGGTGAACAGAACGAGTAATCATAATTACGAGAACACAATAAACTTGTTCCTGGGGCGCGACACGAGCAGTGAGTGCGTGCAGCATAGGACAATAACGTTGTTGACACGTTCATTTATTTATTTTTTTTTTTTCTCTTGGCGCGTCGAGCAAAAGAAGAAGTGAGGCGGGTTGAACATCAGCAGTCAGAGGTGCCAAAGAGAAACAACATGAGAAAAAAAAAAAAAAAAAGTAAGCTCCGCGATTGTGTTACGAAGCCACTTGTCTCGAACTCAGTGCGTGGCCTAAGAAGGGCTCAGTGCAGCCACCCGCGACTCACTCGCGAAGAGAGGCCGCGCTGCCCGTGAGCCAATCGGCGCGCGTTTCGCCTCCTCGCCCTCTTTTTTGCGGCGCGGCTTCCTCGCTCGGTCGCGGCGCAGGGACTCGGCATTCGCTCTCCTGACTCGCTTCGAAGCAGCAGCAACAGCCGAGATGTCTGGACGTGGCAAGGGCGGCAAGGGGCTCGGCAAGGGTGGCGCGAAGCGTCATCGTAAGGTGTTGCGTGACAACATCCAAGGCATCACCAAGCCTGCCATCCGTCGCCTCGCTCGCCGTGGTGGTGTCAAGCGTATCTCTGGCCTGATCTACGAGGAGACACGCGGTGTGCTCAAGGTGTTCCTCGAGAACGTGATCCGGGACGCCGTCACCTACACTGAGCACGCCAAGCGCAAGACCGTGACCGCCATGGACGTGGTGTATGCCCTCAAGCGTCAGGGCCGCACCCTCTACGGTTTCGGAGGCTAAGCAGCACGCGTGCGCGCCGTCGTCTGCAAGCAGCGCATCAGCTCCTCTGAAGAACCCAACAGCCCTCTTCAGGGCTACCCACCTGGTGCTTCGGCAGTGACGCGCAGGATTTGCGATCTCCTGCTCCGTTAGCCCTCTTTTGCATGCCATTATCTCGCATTCGGCCGCACGAGACGCGCGGTGAACTTGGGTCAGGTGAGCGAGCGCAACCGCATGTATTTGCAAGGCGTGGTAGCATTGCTTTTCGCCCTCGCAAGGCGAGCTTTGCTCGATTGCATTTGCGCTCGCCACTGTGTGCTGTGTTGCTCCCATTTCAGTCGCCGTCAGTCTGTCCGAGTTGCGACGTGGCGGTCGTTCGTGCAGCTCAGTTGTCGCCTTTGGTTGGACCCTGGTAGAGGCAACCAGAGTGGAATGATGATTAAAAGCAAGAGGTAATCATAAGCTCGTCGATGCGCATTTTGTCGCTTTGAAGTGGCTCGCTTCCTCTACTCCCTTGGAGAAGAGTACGAGCCGCGCGGCAGCGGGCGCATTTCAGTTAGGTAAGTTTTATATTTGACAAAGATAGCTCATGTGGGTACGCAACAAAGCAAAGCACGAGGAAAATATTGCCGGGCACGGGCCAGTGTGTAACAGCTGAAAGCGAGTTTTCTACAGGCAGCGTTTATTTGTTCTTTCCAGTGCAAGCGTTAAATGATTGAGCCTACTGTGTCTTAGCTCAATTCGCATGGCTTCGTTGGTTTGCGTGTGTGCGTCGGAGAAAGAATAACGAGCCAGTCCTCTTGCCCTACGAGCTGAGCGCCCGTCGTGTCCCTCGTCTAGCCTGCGGTTGTTGCAAGCCACCACCGTGCGATTCACAATTGTGTAACTCTTTTGAGCGACGCAAATGAATGCTAAGGTGAGATTAGCTAGTTAACTTTCGCTAGAACCGAGCTCACTGCGTTGTATTCAAACGGACGAGGGTGCGCGCGGTGGACACCGAGGCGCGTGCTGTTTTCATTGATGCTGTTGTTTGTGATACTTGTGTACAGGGTCACAGTGGGATTTCTTATTAGCGCGCTATAGGTGATAAGCAGTTGGTTCGATGCCTACGTGGCTCTTCTTGCAAGCCAATGCACTCCTTAGTTGACCAGAACAAGCGGAAAATAAAATAGAGGAGCAGAGCGGCGAAGTGTGCTTACTGAGACAGAAATATGCTTGCACAGTGCAGACTCACTTTCTCTCGTTATTTCTATACGACTGGCTCTTTCGTCATGCGTGCGTGTAGGTGATGCTGGGCGACCCTTGTTCGCGCCATATACTTAGATCGGTCAGGAAGCGGGCGCTGGACATGCGCTGTATTTAAAGAAAACAAAACTTTTTCGAGCGACGTATCCGTGCATGCCACACGCCGCGCGAGCTGGGGAAAAAGAGAGAGAGGGATGGGCGATTTGAGCGGTGCATCACGTATTTGTCGAACTCTTCGCCGCCAGAGGGAGCCGCCTGTCCTACATACGAACATTTGTCCTTGTGGCAGCTTATGTCCGGCGTATTACGCGCTGTAAGGCGGTTGCGTAATGGCATGGACGCGCCAAAGTGCACAAGACTACCTCTTGCCGCTGCATCCCTGGAATTTCGTGTATGTGCAAGCTGCTGTACAGAAAGATTCCGAATTCGAACCGGCTCCCTCACTCGTGGCACATGTATTGGCACGCGAAGGTAAGAGAAACTGACACACGCCGGCCGTCGTCATTGCACGGATTTCGCATTCGTGTTGCGCTTAATGAAAGCCAAGCTCGCGCCTATTATTTTACATTTGTCCCACGAAGCCGCCGGGAAATAGCAACGTGAGGTGATGGCCAAACAAGTCAACAAATGGGGAAGGAACAGTCAGAGAAAATGTACGGGCCCCTTGCTTTGAAGAAGCGTGGCACCATTGGTTTATTTCTTTTCGCTTGTCTATGTTTGGATTACTACTGCGAAGTCACTGGCATGTGCGTGCAAAGGGCATAGCCGAGGACCAAGCAAGGCGTACACAGTGATGTGTACGCCTCTCATGACAACAACGGGTTGTCATGAGAGAACTACTGCAGCCATGTAAACAAGGTTCTTGTTGCATGTGAGAAAGAAATGTCTGGTGGTGCTGTGACGTTCCTTTTTTCTTTTTTTTTTTCCTTCCATAATGCTCGAGTACTGGCAGGTTAAGAGGTACAAAGTTTCATATCTCAACAATACAAAGCGGTACCGCGATCGTGTGAGCTGCACACAACTACTCACGGAAGTTTTGTCTAAAAATTTTTATCCCACCGAAAACGCCTGTAACGTCTACGAAGGTATTGTAAAAGCCATACTCACACATGACTGGTATATCTCATCGAGGCGTGTAAATTGTGTTCCCTTTATACATATCGCCTTGTGCAATTAACAGAATTTCCAAATCCAGTTCCATCGCTGTGTGACGGAGCCTTCAAGCGCACAGTGGAACTGTTTTTTCTCTCTTCCATTTCACAGTTTTCCACACTCACTGAGAAAATAAAAAAAAAAGAATATTAAGAAAGAGGCAGAGCTCGGCATCAGTTGAAAATTGCACTGTTGCAGGCGCGGCCTTTGAACATCTTCGTTTACACGCAATTAGGCGCACCAAATTCGGTGCATTAGTTGGCGAGGAAATACATTTCTCCCGGCGGCTGCCGAGCTGGAGCTTCGCTATAAGATGACAACAACGCCGTCGATCCTGTGGCGAAGTTGCGTGCGTGAATGAAATCGAAAAAGCTAGCTGACGAAATGTAGGCACTGTATAGAGCAAAGTGTTGCGTTTCATGAGTGTTTGTCAAAACATGGGTGTCCCTTGCAAGTGCGAAAACTGTGTGCCGAATGCGTGGCACGGGGAAGCCGCGCTTGGGATCGCGCCTGCGAAGCGTTGGTTGATGCTACCTTGACATATTGTTTAAGGACCCTTCATACACACGGAAGTACCGCTTGCCTGTCCATAGTTTTGAGGCCCCAATTAGTTGCCCATGTCTCCTAACGCGCGTTCAACACCTGTCAATATTGTATTCCAAATTCGCTCTTAGAGCGGAAGTACATCGTTTTCCCTGCAACTCTCAAGTGGTGCTGGTAGTCCGTACGTGAGTTTGTCGTTAATCTTGCGAGGCGCATGCGTTCTTCTATGCGTGGACGGCAAAGTGCGGTACTGGCATGTCTGCACATGCGAGACGGTTTGCCTCCGAGTGCGGCCAAAACACGACGTTGTTGCCCCTCGAGAAGGCACCGTGGCGCGCACTTGTAGTTCGTGAAACGAGCATCAGCATGATCAAATCAAGGCAGTGGACAAGCAGTAATGTACCCTAAACCTGCCACCCATCTCCGTCGCGCGGAGATCGCGATAACAGCTCCGATGGCGTTGGGCGTGGAGCGCTAACCACTGTCGAGATCAGTGGTGTGGTCTCACACTCGGCACTGGCAATTCGCGACGCGCGGCGGTATAAGCGAGATTGTGGTGTTGGCTGAAACGGAAGAGAACAGCGCGGCATGCTGTCGTGTTTAAACTCAATTAAACCGCCTGCGAATGTGCTTTCCTTAGCCGCGAACAGGGCGGCCGCGCGAAAACGTGCCTCCTCCAGCATCCTGGCGAACGGCGGCGGCGTGCGCACCGCCCGAGACGGCTGCGCTGGCGCTGGCCAATCGGCGGGTGACTTGGAGAGGAGAAGAGTAGTGCGGCGAAGCACGACGCGCGCGGCGCAGGGGTCATTTTCACTCCGGCAGTCGACGACTTCGGACGCTCGCTCCGTTCGCCATGGCCAGGACCAAGCAAACCGCCCGTAAGAGCACCGGTGGGAAGGCTCCGCGTAAGCAGCTTGCTACCAAGGCTGCTCGCAAGAGTGCACCTGCCACAGGAGGGGTTAAGAAACCGCATCGCTACAGGCCTGGGACCGTGGCCCTTCGTGAAATTCGCCGCTACCAGAAGTCGACCGAACTTCTCATCCGCAAGCTGCCGTTCCAGCGCTTGGTGAGGGAAATCGCTCAGGATTTCAAGACCGACCTCCGATTCCAGAGTTCGGCTGTGATGGCCCTTCAGGAGGCCAGCGAGGCCTACCTGGTCGGTCTCTTCGAGGACACCAACCTGTGCGCCATCCACGCCAAGCGCGTTACCATCATGCCGAAGGACATCCAGCTGGCCCGGCGCATCCGTGGCGAGCGCGCCTAAGTTCGGCCGCTGTCTGCGCCGCAGCCTCGGTCGGTCAGGCAAGCAACACAAAACGGTCCTTCTCAGGACCACCTACATGTTTGCTTCGGCCACGGGAGCACGCGAGACCACGTACTCCAACCGTACCCTCTCGGTCTGTCTGTTCTGTTGTTGTTTTTTTATTATTAATATTTGTGCGTGTGTGTCTGTGGTGGGCTGCCGGTGCGAGGTGTTGCCTCGTTTGGTATGCATATGGTAAGTATTGCGCGCGCTCGAGCACGAACAAGAAGAGAGAGGAAAATAAAAAAAAGAAACAAAATGCGCGTTCGTTGCGAAACGGTTCGCGCATTCATGCGAAGAAGCCGCGCCCCAAAACGAAATTAACGCGGCCGATGTTGCGTGCAAGCTTTCGTGTATTGGAATGCCATGCGTGCGTTTGTTCACGTTCCTCATGCATACCTGCCTGGCTCATAAGTAAGTGCATGCTGGTTGCGGATATGGCCCATTTGTTGTTTGTTTTTAAGGGCCCATATCACAGTCCACTACGCGAATTGCAGTGAGGCTCGTGCCTGTGCGCCCCCGGACACCCTGAAGCTCGCTTTCTATCTACATTCGTGCACTGACATGCCAGCTAGCTAGCAGCAGCAGCAGCGTCAGTTCAAGAGTGGGCACGGTTGCGATAATTCAAACAGAGGGAAACGGGCGCAGAGAACGGGATTGCCAAGCAAAACCCTGCCGTCACACGCATTTCGGTGGTCCTGACAAGGACCGTTGGGTTGTGCGACGAGCGCGACTGTAGTCCGGCGGCTGGGAGCTCGCTTACGCCTTCTTCTCGGTCTTCTTTGGGAGAAGCACAGCTTGGATGTTGGGCAAGACGCCGCCCTGCGCGATCGTCACGCCGGAGAGCAGCTTGTTCAGCTCCTCGTCGTTGCGGATGGCGAGCTGCAGGTGGCGGGGGATGATCCTGGTCTTCTTGTTGTCACGAGCCGCGTTGCCAGCGAGCTCGAGCACTTCGGCAGCCAGGTACTCGAGGACGGCCGCGAGGTAGACGGGAGCGCCCGCTCCGACGCGCTCGGCGTAGTTTCCCTTGCGCAGGAGACGGTGGATACGGCCCACGGGGAACTGGAGACCCGCGCGGCTGGAACGCGTCTTGCTCTTGCCCTTCGCCTTGCCGCCTTTGCCGCGTCCGGACATGCTGGTGCTGTACCGTTGTCAGATGGGAGGAGGACTTGGCACCTTTGAAGGCACCGCGTCCATGAGCATACATATCTCATCAACCCATCATCATCCGATACGTCGACCCCGGTACTCCCCCACAACCCGGGTTGACTGGGTGGGGGGACTTGGTTCGGGCCAACGGTCCTTCCCGGACAAGGGGGCTGTTGTGGTGCAGCAACACAAGGTTACCGCACGCAACACACAAACAGCCATGCTGGTCGTACAGGACTCGAGCCTGACTGACCTTCGGACTGCCTCGGCGCAAAAGAGGCCAAGGCATACAACCATGCAGAGCACCAAAGCCGTCCGCGGAGCAGCGCGACCAACCAAGGGTGCGCCGCCACCGGTTCTAGCTCTGGGTTCCACTGAACCAAACAAAACCCCGTAGATCGACTGGCGCACACGGCCGAGTCGAGCGACCTTAGGAGCATGCATCATAACTTAATGGAAAGCTTTCCGCCTGACTCATCAAAAATTACCGCAGGACGGGCCCACACTTCGAGAAACTTCTTCTCGCCCAAGCGGTGCCGCTCCCGGGTGAGATGGAACCAGACCTCCTTCCGTGCTTTCGCAAGCACTTCGTGAAGGCCCGGCGCCCTCCCCCCGAAAACTGCATCGCGGCGTGCTAACCAAACTTGGTAGGAGCACTCAGCGAGGAGAAGCACGAACTGGTTGACCGCCTGATTAGGCAAAGGGTGCAAAAATCGGACTGTCTGATAGGGAATGCCTGGGAGATTAAAAAGACTAGCAATCCTACGGAGAAGAGCTGCAGGAAGCAAACACTGCGCAAACGCATGAACCGTGTCCTCACGAGCGCCACAGAACGGGCACGCTCCACGAACCGGGACGGCTGTGAAGGGCCTGTAGCCCAACGGCAGGCACCCTCGCGCCAGGCGATACATGAAAGTGGCACGCCTAGCGTCGAGGAAACTGGCCGTGATGAGCTTCCAGTTTGGCCCGTGAATGGACAGGTCATACATATGGCAATGCGGGGGGAGGCCTGGGGTGAGGATGTCTACTAACTCTTGGAGTGGAGTTGAAACTACGTCGATGTCGGGGCGAACCGTGCGGAGGCTGACCAAAGAGTTGGCAGCCGCCGCATAAATGGTGGATGGGGTTCCTGAACGAGGAGCACAGTGGGAAAATGTGCTCTGCGAAAACAAGCGGAGTCGGGTGCTAAGGAAAAACGAGGTAAAGCTTCGAGTCAGGAGCATATCCGAGTTAAGAGCGACCTGGGTCCATCTGACGTGTAGTGCGGTAGCCACGATGCCCAGGTCAGGAATTCCGAGTCCTCCCTTATCCCTGGGCAGCTTGAGCACCCGCCTAGCTACACAACCAGTTGTACCCTTCCAAAGGAAGCGAAAGAGAACCCTCTCCAAGATGAGCTTGGTTCGGGTTGAAACAGGAGACACACACGCCACATACGTCAGGAATGAAAACAAAAGTGAGCGCAGGATTGTCGCTCGAGCAGTCAATGGGCATGACAACGCGCTGAACTGCTGAATTCTGGTTTCAAGCTTCTCCTTAGCCTGTTGCCAGTTTTCAGGAGACAGACCATCTGGTTCGAATTGGAAGCCTAGAATGCGCAGCCGCGTTTTCACGGGGAGACCATGAACGGGCTGCGGACTGGACGGAGTGGAGTTCAAGTACATGGCTGCACTTTTCGACCTATTCAACCTTGCACCACTCGCCCCGCAGTAACTGTCCATGACCTCCAAGACGCCGCAAACTGAGGCTTCGTCCGGGACGACAATGGACAAGTCATCCGCATAGGCAAATAGCGCAACCGGAGGGGAACCTGGTGGGAGTAGGAACCTGCCAATTCTGCGGTCACAAGACAACCTCTGCAGAAGCGGTTCAAAAGCGAGCACGTAGAGGGCAGGTGAGAGGGGGTCCCCCTGCCGTACACCACGCCCCACAATGAACGCCTCCGAGACGCTGTCCCGTATGACAACAGCAGAAGTCGGTCGAGAATACAAAGCTTGGACCATCTGCCGAAAACCCACACTAAAACCAGCCTCTTCCAAAACACGGAAAAGGTACCTATGGCTAATAATGTCGAAAGCCTTCTCCTGATCAAAGGAGCAAAGAATACCTGGAAGTTTCCTGGTGTTTGCCCACAGGAGAAGGTCCCTCAATGCTATACCGTGAAGCTGAGTAGAGCGCCCCTGGACACTGCATGCCTGGTACGGACCCAAAACAGTGCTGAGCGCTGGTGTGAGTCGCGTACACAGACACTTTGCTATGAGCTTATAATCGCAGTTCAGAAGCGTGATTGGACGCCATGCTCGCAGATCAGTGCTCCTCGACTCGTCCTTACAAAGGAGAGTGATCAGCCCTTCTCGTTGAGACGCTGACAAAGTCCCTTCACTGAGTAGCCGGTTCACCAGTGATGTGAACGGCTTCCCTAACATTGTCCAATATTTAACATAGAACTCGACTGTAAGGCCATCGGAACCTGGACTGCGATTACGCTTCATAGACTTCAAGGCAGAAAATAGCTCGTCCTCATCTATGGCTGAGTCGCACACTTGCGGCGGCTCAGCTGGTAAAGCAAACGGAAAAACAGCTGGAGAGGCAACTGGTTCGGCATACAAAGACATGTAAAACTGCCTCGCCAGTGCAAGCACTCCGTCTGGTGAGTCGACTATGCTATTATCGCGTGGATCTATTAGGGAAGAGAGAGTTGTGCTCTTCCTTGAAAGATGTTTACGTAGGACATTTCTGCTGCACCACGCTTCCATTTCCCACAGCTCTGCTCGGGTTGTGGCCCTCAAGCCATCCCAGCGTCGCTGCAGGAGAATGCGAAGTTCCTTTCGGAGTGAGGCCAGCGCCGGAGCAACTCCAGGCCCGCCGGACAGTGGCCTCGAGAGCAGGAGGATCGCGTCGGAGACGATTTTTATCTCCTCACGCTCCTCGCGCGCTCGACGCCTGCCCCAAGACATGAAGCACTCACGCACACTGACCTTCACGTTATCCCATTCCGTACCACTTAGATTCGCTGTGTTGTGAAGCGATCGAAATAGTATGGATGATACCTCTGCGGTTGCCTGCCTATCTTTTAGGAGACGTGGATTTAAGCGCCACGGTCTCTTTGCTCTTGGTACTAAGCTAGAATCGGCAAACCGCAGAAATAGGAAGCTGTGGTCGCTAAGAGCAGAAGGAATTAACCACGAAGAATGCATACTGGGAGCCAGTGACGACGAGATGTAAAAACGGTCGATGCGGCTCTGCCCACCCTTCCCTGTCCATGTCATTCCTGACTGTCCAGGGCGAAGCACGCGCCAAGCATCGACCAGTCCCAGCTCATCGACGAGGTCTCGCAGTACAGCATTACCACGCTTATCTTTCGTTATTGGAGTCCCTCTACGCGAGAGGCGGTCAACCAGTTCTAACACACAGTTGAAGTCGCCTACTAGAACTAGTCGAGAGGGACCGACCAAATAGGGTTCTAATGTACGGAAAAACTCTTTTTGTTCTCTAGCCTGGTTTGGAGCATACACGTTAACAATTCGAATGCCACAATCAAGATCCACCGACAAGACGCGGCCCTCGGAATCCCTGGCATGGCGAATAACAAGGCCGCCGAAATGCGGCATCAAAACGATGGCCGTACCCCGGCTGCCCGTCGCGCCATAACTCCAGTAAGACCGAGTGCGAAAAATCCGGTCGAAGTGGCTGATCTGGCCTAGCCTATGAATGTAGGTTTCCTGCAATACGAGAATATCTACCCTTCTGGATTTAGCCAAATTTACAACCTCTAACTGCTTAGAAGCGCGCGACAAACCCCGACAGTTAAAAGTAGCTATAGTGAGAGAAGGAGCCATTTTAAAGGAGAAAGAAATTAGCTAGAAGCTAGTAGAAACAAAGGAAAACGAAAAGAGCTAGGAAATAGATAAAGAGCAGGCTAGTATTAGGTAATACTAGCCGCTAATGACAAAAAGGCAAAGACTACTTATGAGAGGGTCTCCGAACTTGGAGACCCCTCATCAGTAGACTCATAGGTTCTGTCTGAGAGCAACGAGCAATCGCACCGTCCCCATCCGCAATTGGGACAAGGAGGAGAACCCTCCGTGTCCGATGGGACCTCAGTATCAGAATCGGACGTATCAACGGCACTGCGCTTAAGTTCTGGAGCGCCAGTCTCCGAGCCCTGGGAGCCACCTTCGTCCGAGCTTGACCCACGCTCCGCGGCCGCCGCCCTGGCAGCGGAACCAGCGCGGTGTGCGCGCCGGCTCTTACGCTTTTGGTTCGACCGACGAGCAGTGTCAGTCGCGCCAGTCAGCGGTTCGGACGCGCCAGAGATAGCGACCGGCGGAGCGAGAGACGCACCTGCCACGGAGGCGGCAGCGACCGTCGTTTCAGCCTCCTCGCCCGCCGCCCCCTCGCACGTTGCCGTGACGGAAGGGGGAGCGACCTCGGTAGCGTCCACGGAATCGCCGCCGCTCCCGGCGGCATCGACCACGCTCAAGGAGCCCTGGCTCTCTCCTTCCTCCAAGGCAGCAACCGTAGCAGCTACCGGCGAAGTAACCGCTTCCGCGACGGCAGGTTTCTGCTGTTCTGGCCTCGCGGTTACTGACGAGTAGGTGCGGACACTACACGCCGAAACCGCATGGTCGCCGCCGCAACGTACGCACGCCGCGTCGCAGGACGCGTGGCCAAACTGCGCGCAGCGCGCGCACTGAGGCGTGTCGCACGCGGCGGCGTGGTGTCCTGCCAAGTTACACCTACGGCACAGCCTAACTACACCCTCGTACTCACACTGAACGACACGCTCACCTACACGAAGAAGGTTAGGAACGGGCCGCGCCATCTCTATCCGAATGCGCCGGTTACCGGTGCCAACGGCAGGGAAACCGGGCACGCATTCTTCGGAGATCCCGTGAACCTTTCCGAAGACCTCTAGCTCGGAGACGAGAGCCTGGTCCGGAAGATCCGCGGGGTAGCCAAACACCCTAACCAACTTCACACGCACACCTCTATACTCAAACCGAACTTCTACATCACGAACCTGCAGTGCGGGATCAGCTGAGAAGCGATCAACCGCGGCCTTACTCTTAAACGTTATCTCGAACCTTCCTGCGCCAAAGTCCTGTACTGACTTAAGGTCGTTCAACGAAAAGCGCTTTACGAGCGCCTTGCAAACATCTACGTTGGAAGCGCCTTTCGGAACTCGCCCGAAAAACGTAAGCGGCCGAAGCCGCGAAGGGGCCACCATCGCGGTAAAAACCACGTGGCGCCCGTGCCTAGCCGAAGTTTAAGCTAACACTACACAAGGTAGGAAGCTAGGAACCCTCAGCTAAACACTGGAAAAAACCAAGGACAAAAAAACAGCCACCGGAACACCTCACCGAATCGGAGACAGCGGGTTGGAGTCTAGAAGAATCCGCACCGTACACCTATCCAACCATTCCGAGAGGGGCCCACGTGGAGGGGATCCGCAGCACCGAAGCTCGAGCGCACAAGTCACGCCACCCCCGAGCCGATCACGCCACCACCGTCACGGGTGCTGTTGCTGAGACTGAGGACGAAACAACGACTTGCACAGTCGCGATCGGTGAGCGATTTGAGCCGTGCTCGTAGCGCCTTCGCCGCTCTCGCCGCCGCCGGTCCCAAAGGAAAGCGCGAGCGAGCACGAGGGAGAGGGAGAGAAGCCGCGCGGACCAATGGCGAGCGCGGCAATGCGAGGTCCCGTCAACACCACCCTCCCGCCATAAAAGCGCGGCGCACGCGACCGGTCGCGCGTATTCCGATCTCGTTTGTTCGGCTACTGACACTGCCGCGATGCCTCCCCAGCCCAGCGGTAAGGCCGTGAAGAAGGCCGGCAAGGCGCAGAAGAACGTGCGCGCCACCGACAAGAAGAAGAAGAAGCGCCGCAGGAAGGAGAGCTTCTCCATCTATATCTACAAGGTGCTGAAGCAGGTGCACCCGGACACTGGAGTCTCCAGCAAGGCCATGTCTATCATGAACAGCTTCGTGAACGACATCTTCGAGCGTATCGCCGCGGAGTCGTCCCGTCTGGCTCACTACAACAAGCGCTCGACCATCACGAGCCGGGAGATCCAGACGGCCGTGCGTCTGCTGTTGCCCGGTGAGCTGGCCAAACACGCCGTGTCCGAGGGCACCAAAGCCGTCACCAAGTACACCAGCTCCAAGTAGGCGACCGAGCGCTCGTCCGCGCAGCCAACACCCAACGGCTCTTCTCAGAGCCACCCAAGGTGTCTGCATTGGCATTGGGATGTAGCGAGAATCTCGACAATTCCGTCCGTTCCCTCTGTTTGACGCTTCCTCGTTTGCAAACGCCAGGCGCGCGCTGTTTGCGTTCTCGTTGTGACAGCGCGTGCGCTGAAAGATTTGTAGCAGAAACGCACAGAACGCCATGCGCTCAGCACAACAACACACACACAAAAAGGGACTCTCACGCGCCGATAGGGCCATTTTACTCCGCATTGGCTGCTTCAACACAGCGCAGCGGATGTCTCGCCATTCAGTTCCGTTTGCCAGAACTGCACTGCTGGCGTTGATGAAACTCTCGCACACGTACTTCTCGACTGCGCCGCATATATCTCAGCTCGTGAAATCCTAATCGACGCCCAGGACTCCCCATAGCCCGTCCCGAGGACTTTCTGTTTCCTAGGGGTCTTGCGGGTTTACTCAAAAGAGCCTTCCCAGCTCTCATTGATTTCTTTGAGTCGTCGAACCTTACCACGCGGCCATCGGCGCCGTTTCACGCTTCTTTTCTTCACGGCCTTACGCTCGTCCTCTCCCGTATTTGTTTCTCTTCACTCCTTTATTCGCCTTACCCTCCCCCGTGCAGTACTGTTGAGGTGACCTCCTAAGCGAGAGACTGTTGCGGTACTGCACTCTTCTCTTCTTTTACCAGTTCAACGTCACTTACTACTACTTCTTGTTTACAAACACGCGGCGCGCGCTGTCGGACAGCGCGTGTGCTACAACTTTTGTAGCAGAGCCGCACAGGAAGCCATGGGCTCAGCACAACAACACGCACAAAGCAAGTATGGGATGGGGCGCGTGAGGCGACTCTGCGCGAGCGGCCACGTTCGCCTGCACTAATTACCACGGCGCGTGTTTCACACACCTAGGACGATGAGGCGGTCGTTGCTGCACATTTACTTAATTCTGGTGTAGCGTAACTTTTAAAAGCAGGCAGCCCTCATCCCTCTTTTGTTTTTTTCACGCTTTATGTCTTCTCTTGTTTCGACGCGCTTTTAAAAGCGGGTCCTGAGGTGTGCCTTCATGGCTGCTAGAATGCCCTCTCGGCGGCCGCCCGCACGTAGGCAGCAGTGCTCCGGACTGAAATTCAGAGCCGCGCCATGCCAGTGCCGCATCGCTGTAGCAGTGGCTGGCGAGCGGAAATGGGTTAGCACGTTCACGAAGCAGCAGTGCGTAAGGGATATTTTACACTGTTATTACAAATGTATGTGTGAGTGGCTTTAAAAGGGGGAAAAGGAAGAGATAAGTACAGCGCTGTTACTGCCTCTCGTGCGAGGGCACCTTCACGGCGCTGTACGGGTGAGGGGAAAGGGATAAGAAAGGGTAGTGAAGAAAACAGAGTATAAAAGTGAATTATTACAAATGTAAGCTCTCCGCACACTTACATAGCTAGCGGTTTCGCGCGCGCCCTGCGTATAGCTGCCTTCGTACGGGGCGACGGGAGAGGGAGGAGGTCGGAGCGCCGTCAACAATGCCCTCTCTCTCTTCCGTCCCCTAGAATGCTGAATTGGGCTCGCGCGCGCGTCTTACGCTGGTTTCGGTGACGTTATCTGCGAGGCTACGTAAGCTATCGCGACGAAATTTGACGGTCGTGTAGGCACCAGTGAGCGGTGCCGGCGTGCGAAATTTGAAACGCCTGAGGCGAAGAGAGCATGAACGCGCCCTGTTTTGCGACTAGTGATCAAGGGAACGATGTTGGCGTGGCTGAGTTTGAAGTTGTGCGCACGGTGTGCTTTGCGGCAATGACCAGAGTGCACTTGCAAGCGTATCCGAGCTACCGGTGAACAGAACGAGTAATCATAATTACGAGAACACAATAAACTTGTTCCTGGGGCGCGACACGAGCAGTGAGTGCGTGCAGCATAGGACAATAACGTTGTTGACACGTTCATTTATTTATTTTTTTTTTTTCTCTTGGCGCGTCGAGCAAAAGAAGAAGTGAGGCGGGTTGAACATCAGCAGTCAGAGGTGCCAAAGAGAAACAACATGAGAAAAAAAAAAAAAAAAAGTAAGCTCCGCGATTGTGTTACGAAGCCACTTGTCTCGAACTCAGTGCGTGGCCTAAGAAGGGCTCAGTGCAGCCACCCGCGACTCACTCGCGAAGAGAGGCCGCGCTGCCCGTGAGCCAATCGGCGCGCGTTTCGCCTCCTCGCCCTCTTTTTTGCGGCGCGGCTTCCTCGCTCGGTCGCGGCGCAGGGACTCGGCATTCGCTCTCCTGACTCGCTTCGAAGCAGCAGCAACAGCCGAGATGTCTGGACGTGGCAAGGGCGGCAAGGGGCTCGGCAAGGGTGGCGCGAAGCGTCATCGTAAGGTGTTGCGTGACAACATCCAAGGCATCACCAAGCCTGCCATCCGTCGCCTCGCTCGCCGTGGTGGTGTCAAGCGTATCTCTGGCCTGATCTACGAGGAGACACGCGGTGTGCTCAAGGTGTTCCTCGAGAACGTGATCCGGGACGCCGTCACCTACACTGAGCACGCCAAGCGCAAGACCGTGACCGCCATGGACGTGGTGTATGCCCTCAAGCGTCAGGGCCGCACCCTCTACGGTTTCGGAGGCTAAGCAGCACGCGTGCGCGCCGTCGTCTGCAAGCAGCGCATCAGCTCCTCTGAAGAACCCAACAGCCCTCTTCAGGGCTACCCACCTGGTGCTTCGGCAGTGACGCGCAGGATTTGCGATCTCCTGCTCCGTTAGCCCTCTTTTGCATGCCATTATCTCGCATTCGGCCGCACGAGACGCGCGGTGAACTTGGGTCAGGTGAGCGAGCGCAACCGCATGTATTTGCAAGGCGTGGTAGCATTGCTTTTCGCCCTCGCAAGGCGAGCTTTGCTCGATTGCATTTGCGCTCGCCACTGTGTGCTGTGTTGCTCCCATTTCAGTCGCCGTCAGTCTGTCCGAGTTGCGACGTGGCGGTCGTTCGTGCAGCTCAGTTGTCGCCTTTGGTTGGACCCTGGTAGAGGCAACCAGAGTGGAATGATGATTAAAAGCAAGAGGTAATCATAAGCTCGTCGATGCGCATTTTGTCGCTTTGAAGTGGCTCGCTTCCTCTACTCCCTTGGAGAAGAGTACGAGCCGCGCGGCAGCGGGCGCATTTCAGTTAGGTAAGTTTTATATTTGACAAAGATAGCTCATGTGGGTACGCAACAAAGCAAAGCACGAGGAAAATATTGCCGGGCACGGGCCAGTGTGTAACAGCTGAAAGCGAGTTTTCTACAGGCAGCGTTTATTTGTTCTTTCCAGTGCAAGCGTTAAATGATTGAGCCTACTGTGTCTTAGCTCAATTCGCATGGCTTCGTTGGTTTGCGTGTGTGCGTCGGAGAAAGAATAACGAGCCAGTCCTCTTGCCCTACGAGCTGAGCGCCCGTCGTGTCCCTCGTCTAGCCTGCGGTTGTTGCAAGCCACCACCGTGCGATTCACAATTGTGTAACTCTTTTGAGCGACGCAAATGAATGCTAAGGTGAGATTAGCTAGTTAACTTTCGCTAGAACCGAGCTCACTGCGTTGTATTCAAACGGACGAGGGTGCGCGCGGTGGACACCGAGGCGCGTGCTGTTTTCATTGATGCTGTTGTTTGTGATACTTGTGTACAGGGTCACAGTGGGATTTCTTATTAGCGCGCTATAGGTGATAAGCAGTTGGTTCGATGCCTACGTGGCTCTTCTTGCAAGCCAATGCACTCCTTAGTTGACCAGAACAAGCGGAAAATAAAATAGAGGAGCAGAGCGGCGAAGTGTGCTTACTGAGACAGAAATATGCTTGCACAGTGCAGACTCACTTTCTCTCGTTATTTCTATACGACTGGCTCTTTCGTCATGCGTGCGTGTAGGTGATGCTGGGCGACCCTTGTTCGCGCCATATACTTAGATCGGTCAGGAAGCGGGCGCTGGACATGCGCTGTATTTAAAGAAAACAAAACTTTTTCGAGCGACGTATCCGTGCATGCCACACGCCGCGCGAGCTGGGAAAAAGAGAGAGAGGAATGGGCGATTTGAGCGGTGCATCACGTATTTGTCGAACTCTTCGCCGCCAGAGGGAGCCGCCTGTCCTACATACGAACATTTGTCCTTGTGGCAGCTTATGTCCGGCGTATTACGCGCTGTAAGGCGGTTGCGTAATGGCATGGACGCGCCAAAGTGCACAAGACTACCTCTTGCCGCTGCATCCCTGGAATTTCGTGTATGTGCAAGCTGCTGTACAGAAAGATTCCGAATTCGAACCGGCTCCCTCACTCGTGGCACATGTATTGGCACGCGAAGGTAAGAGAAACTGACACACGCCGGCCGTCGTCATTGCACGGATTTCGCATTCGTGTTGCGCTTAATGAAAGCCAAGCTCGCGCCTATTATTTTACATTTGTCCACGAAGCCGCCGGGAAATAGCAACGTGAGGTGATGGCCAAACAAGTCAACAAATGGGAAGGAACAGTCAGAGAAAATGTACGGGCCCCTTGCTTTGAAGAAGCGTGGCACCATTGGTTTATTTCTTTTCGCTTGTCTATGTTTGGATTACTACTGCGAAGTCACTGGCATGTGCGTGCAAAGGGCATAGCCGAGGACCAAGCAAGGCGTACACAGTGATGTGTACGCCTCTCATGACAACAACGGGTTGTCATGAGAGAACTACTGCAGCCATGTAAACAAGGTTCTTGTTGCATGTGAGAAAGAAATGTCTGGTGGTGCTGTGACGTTCCTTTTTTCTTTTTTTTTTCCTTCCATAATGCTCGAGTACTGGCAGGTTAAGAGGTACAAAGTTTCATATCTCAACAATACAAAGCGGTACCGCGATCGTGTGAGCTGCACACAACTACTCACGGAAGTTTTGTCTAAAAATTTTTATCCCACCGAAAACGCCTGTAACGTCTACGAAGGTATTGTAAAAGCCATACTCACACATGACTGGTATATCTCATCGAGGCGTGTAAATTGTGTTCCCTTTATACATATCGCCTTGTGCAATTAACAGAATTTCCAAATCCAGTTCCATCGCTGTGTGACGGAGCCTTCAAGCGCACAGTGGAACTGTTTTTTCTCTCTTCCATTTCACAGTTTTCCACACTCACTGAGAAAATAAAAAAAAAAGAATATTAAGAAAGAGGCAGAGCTCGGCATCAGTTGAAAATTGCACTGTTGCAGGCGCGGCCTTTGAACATCTTCGTTTACACGCAATTAGGCGCACCAAATTCGGTGCATTAGTTGGCGAGGAAATACATTTCTCCCGGCGGCTGCCGAGCTGGAGCTTCGCTATAAGATGACAACAACGCCGTCGATCCTGTGGCGAAGTTGCGTGCGTGAATGAAATCGAAAAAGCTAGCTGACGAAATGTAGGCACTGTATAGAGCAAAGTGTTGCGTTTCATGAGTGTTTGTCAAAACATGGGTGTCCCTTGCAAGTGCGAAAACTGTGTGCCGAATGCGTGGCACGGGGAAGCCGCGCTTGGGATCGCGCCTGCGAAGCGTTGGTTGATGCTACCTTGACATATTGTTTAAGGACCCTTCATACACACGGAAGTACCGCTTGCCTGTCCATAGTTTTGAGGCCCCAATTAGTTGCCCATGTCTCCTAACGCGCGTTCAACACCTGTCAATATTGTATTCCAAATTCGCTCTTAGAGCGGAAGTACATCGTTTTCCTGCAACTCTCAAGTGGTGCTGGTAGTCCGTACGTGAGTTTGTCGTTAATCTTGCGAGGCGCATGCGTTCTTCTATGCGTGGACGGCAAAGTGCGGTACTGGCATGTCTGCACATGCGAGACGGTTTGCCTCCGAGTGCGGCCAAAACACGACGTTGTTGCCCCTCGAGAAGGCACCGTGGCGCGCACTTGTAGTTCGTGAAACGAGCATCAGCATGATCAAATCAAGGCAGTGGACAAGCAGTAATGTACCCTAAACCTGCCACCCATCTCCGTCGCGCGGAGATCGCGATAACAGCTCCGATGGCGTTGGGCGTGGAGCGCTAACCACTGTCGAGATCAGTGGTGTGGTCTCACACTCGGCACTGGCAATTCGCGACGCGCGGCGGTATAAGCGAGATTGTGGTGTTGGCTGAAACGGAAGAGAACAGCGCGGCATGCTGTCGTGTTTAAACTCAATTAAACCGCC